>NW_020185316.1:2052920-2207032 GCF_003031525.2 Neophocaena asiaeorientalis asiaeorientalis | reverse complement strand
TTCCTTATCGATTCATCATTTGATGAACATTTCAGTTGCTTCTACTTTTACCACTATTATGAATAATGTTGCTATAAATATTTATTCACTAGTGTTTGTGTGAACATGGTTTCAGTTCTCATTGGTAGTATATATAAAATTGGAATTTCTGGGTCACATGGTAACTCTGTGTTTAACTTTTGAAGGAACTGCCAAACTGTTTTATAAAGTCAGTGCACCATTTTACATTCCCAGCAGAAATGTATGATAGTTTCAGTTTTTCTGCATCCTCACCAACACTTGTTAGTTTCATTGTTATTATTCATTATTATTATTATTGTTGTTATGCTAGTGGGTGTGAACTGGTATCTCATTGTGGTTTTGATTTGCGTCTCCTCATGTTCAGTGAATTAGAGCATCTTTTCAAATTCCTGTTGGTCTATTATATATTTTTAGAGAAGTGTTTATTTAAATGAATTATTTAATTGGATTATATTTTTATTGTAGACTTATAGGAGTTCTTTATATATTCTTATATTCTGAATACAGGACCCTATCACTTAGATAAATTGTAAATATTTCTCCTTAATTTCATTCAACTTTCTAAGGGCATTTTATTAAAAAAATATTTTAAAAAGGTCTTTCAACTTCTTACTAGTGTCTTTCAATGTAGTTTTTTTTTTCTTCCCTACTTGTAACTTTGGTATCATGTTTAAGAAGCTGTTACCTAATCCTAGATCATGAAGATTAAATCTGCATTTGCATCTAGGAATGTTATAATTTTTGTACTTACATTTAGTTCTTTGATAAATTTTGCATTAATTTTTGTATTTGTGTGAGGTACAGATCCAACTTCAGGAGTTTGCATGTGGAATTCTAGGTATCCAAGTAACATTTGTTGAAAAGACTGTTCTTTCTGCAACTGAATGTAACCTTTGTTAAAAATCAATTCACTATTGGAATACAGGTTTACTTTTGTACTCTCAATTATATTCCATTGATCTGTATGTCTGTCCTTATGCCACTACAGTACTGTTTTGATTACTATAGCATTGTAGTATATTTTGAAATTGAGAAGTGTGAGTCCACCAGCTTTATTCAGTTTTTTCAAGATGATTGGGATATTTTGGGTCCCTTGCAATTTCATATGAATTTGAGGAGCAGCTTGTTCACTTTTGTAAAAAAAGACAATTGGAATTTTGATAGAGATTGCATTGAATCTGTTTATCACTTTGAGGAGTATTGACATTTTAACAATATTAAGTCTTCCAGTTTATGAACATGAAGGCTCTTTCCATTTATTTAGATCTTATTAATACTTTTCAACAATATTTTGTAGGTTCAGTGTGCAAGTCATACACTTGCTTGGTTTATTCCTAAGCGGTTTCATTTTTGATGCTATTGGAAATGAAATAGTTTGCTTTCATTTTTGATTGTTCAGTGCTTATGTATAGACATAAGCTGATTTTTGTATACTGATGATATATGTTGAAAATTTTATGAATTTGTTTATTAGTTCTAATAGTCTTTTTGTGGATTCTTTGGGGATATATATCATAATCATGTCATCTGCAGATAGAAATGGTTTTACTTCTTCTTCTTCAATGTGGATACCTTTATTTCTTTTTCTTATCTGATTGCTTTGGCTAGAACTTCCACTATAGTGTTAAACAGCAGTGGCACAAATGAGCTTACTTTTCTTGTTCCTTCTTAGGGGGAAAGCTTTCAGTCTTCTACTATTGAGTTTGATATTAATTATGGGTTTTCTATCATTTTGAGGAAGTTTCCTTCTGTTCCTCATTTGGCCACTTTTGGGTGGTGCCAGCATATTGTACAGAGCCATATATAATAGCCACAGGCTTCCCACTGATAACTTTGAGTAAGACAGCTTTTTGTGTAGCTAAAGGCAATTCATAATGATAAATACAAATGCAAACATGAATGAAAGACTTTCCCAGAAACTAGTGAGTTAGTGTGTTGGTCTTTCATAGGGAATAAGGATGGAACAATGCAGTATACACTATAAATGATAAAGGCAAATATCTGGTTAGTAATCACAAGATTACATTAAATAGCACATAACAAAGTTCGAAGAAGCCAATTTTAAAGAAAAGATTTTCAGTCAAGATCAGTAAAATCATATTTTTATTTGTTATATGATATTCTTCATATAATGAGTGATTTGAGAAAATTTAGTCCATGGTGCCTGGGATTTATTTTTACATATGTGTTTTATATATTGTTATGCTTGTATTCAACATATTATTTTATAACTTTGCTATTTTAATATTATTTTGCCTAGTCTACCTCTGTCCATACTATGAATGAGGGTGATATATTAAGTGAAATGGACTACAATGAAAATTGTTTTGGAAATAACATTATAATTGATGATAGTTACATTCCCATAACATAATGTTTGTATGCAGCTGCTGAGTATAATAGCAAGTTGGACAGATTCCTTGTCATCCCACACATTTCAATCCTTTTAGAAAATAAATGGCAATGATATTTTCTGTTCTTTAGAAACAGAAAATAGCAATGCTGCATCTCAAATAACAATTTTCTTTAATCAACATTGCAACGTGAGGGGAAAAAAGCTGGTAAAAAGATCAACGAATAACATCCAGTTAGAGAAAGTTGAAGTCCACAAATAATCTGTTCAATGAGTGTCCTTGAGTAAATTTACTTTACAAGTATTTGTAGGACAGAAATAGAATTGATATTTCAGAATTATCATATAATTCTGGCATTTAAAATATAGCTGCACATTACTTCTGGCTTGAAATGAGCAGTTGCAATTGGGAGCATTTGAAAGCTATTTACAAGAACTCTGAGTTCTTTATGCAGTCATTTTTCTATAGCCAGACCCTACATGTGGACTCCCAGGAAAAGTGAGAGGCTTTCTATAAAGTCACCATGGTCATAGTTTTTAACATACTGATCTTCTTTCATATGGATGTGTTTGCTATATAGCCACTATGGATAAAACATGCTGTAAAGAAATATAAAATATTTACTGATATATCGTCATTTAGCTTTTCCTACCTCTTTCTTTCTACTGTGCCTTCTCACAAACTACCCCATCCACATTTGCATATTTGATGAATGTGTGAATGAATGAATGGAAGATATGAATAGTATATTTAAGATCATGAGTATTATTTAATTCTTCTTCCGAATATATTTAAATTTCAGTGGGACACAAAATACTTGGCTTAATGAAAAGAATGGCCAATTGTGTTTACCAGTCATCATACAGAGTGAGGAATTATATTAGGAACATAACTCTCTTGCCCTCTCCATATTCCTTCAATCAAATACATAAACAGCTACTCTGTTGAGAGATGCTGTCTGTCCATGTGTACCAGATTATTTCCTCATTTCCATCTTCATGATTTTGTTGAACGTATAAGTATAAACTACAGTGTCTAGAATTTTCTCTTAATTTAAATTATCTTTATCTTCAAATTAAGAAACGTAATTAACATAAAACACAAATATTGAATGGAAAATGATAACATGTTGTTTATTGAAGAGAGGAGAAATAAACCTTTTAATAAGGACCTAGACCATATAAGACAGTTTTACTATGGCATAGAAATATCATTACTATTACTAGGGATGGGTTATATTTTATTCCTTCTTTAAAGCTAATTATATAACTTTTAAATTTATTTTTTCCAAAATATTTGAAATACAATCAGATTTTTAGAATTGTAGGATTATATATTGCTCTATCTCATATCTTTTTTGATTAATTAAGGCATTCAAGTAAACATCTAATATGTATTTATTACTATTGGTAAGTTTCCTTAATTGGCCTGAAATATTTATTTGATTAATGACTGATTATACACATACACACACATAATTTCAAATAGTTTAAAATTTTATTGCTCTCTTACACACCATCAGTGCCATGGTTTAAGACTGTCAGTTTAGGAATACTTGAACTATGTTTCCCAGTGTTCTCTTTTGTATATGATGCCAGGTTAGGTTTGGTCATGAGTGAAGTCTGCATGATACAGCAGCAGTCAGGAGGCTCTACTAACTATAACTAGTTAGAGTCTGTGAGGAATAGGTACAGAGCAGCCTGTCATCTTTTTGCTTCAACACATCATTTTTTCATTCCTAACTGCAGGTCTTGCTGACCAGCAATGATTCAGGCCTACCACTAGATGTTTTGTAGCAAATTCACCAAGGGAATAGTGACAGAGTACCAACAGTCTCCATAGACTTCTACAATAGCCTTCTTCACATTTCTGTTCCAGCAGCTCCTTGCTGAAGACTTTCCTCTGATCCTTTTCAGAACTTTACATCCTTAGCACATCCCTCAGTTGCATAAGATGCAATTTCAATTAAAAAAAAATCTTATTTCATTTGTTATTCCATGAAACTCATAGTGTCCTGCTTCCCTGATCAAACTCTTGCAGACAGAACCAAGAAATAAAGTGTAGGTTTGTTAACAATTTGGCTAACATCTATTGAATTTCATACACTGAGTGTGTCTGTTGAGGGAGAGAAGAGGTAGAAGAGTGAGTTACGCCTCCTAGAGCAAATATCTTAGAAGAGTGAATTTAGTTTTTACAATTCAGTAAAATTCTAAAAAATCCAGTCTGAGATTATCTGAAAGTTTCTACAAGATCTAATTTCTAGAATATTTAAATATTAAATACATCTGTAGACTAGCGTGTAGATCTGTACATGATCTAATGATCTAATGCCAATACAGTGCCTATTCTTGGTTAATCAGTAGAGTAGCTAGTTCAACTCTGGCCTATCCAGCAAGTTGATAGAAAAGCCCAGGAAAGCACCAACATCTAAAGACTTCTCTGAAAGCTTCCCTCAAAAGCTCAGGCAACAGGCTATTTCTGTATATATTTTCAGCTTTGTGGATCATACAGTTTTTCTTTAACTACTCAGTTTTGCCTTTGTAGCATGGAAAATGGCCATATACCATACCTAAACTGATGGCCTTGGCCAGATGTGGCTTACACAGACCCCTGCTCTAAATGATCATTGGAGAGGTTCAAACTTTTTAGTCTTAAAGCCAACATTATAGATTTTTCATGAGTTTCAATTGTCTAACCATCTGGTGACAATTAAATACCTTAAAAGACTGTAGAGGCCAACAGAATGACGACATTTATAGAAAATGTAAAATAAACTAGGCTTTATTCTATGACTAATTATTGTTGATAATGTGATGGCTAATGCCTGAAATGATGCCTTCGATTAGAATGGACACCTTAGAGGTGAAGAAAAAGGAAATGCATGACCAATATCTATTACTCTTACATTAATCAACCAGAGACCAAAATTAACTTTAAAAATCTGAAGTTTTCCCACAAAGTATATTCAGCTAAGAAGACATAAAACACAAACTTCCAAATTAAGAAGTATATTCAGTGGTTACTGGCATCCCAAGGAAAAACAAATCAGTCACTACAGTTTTATGATTCCATTCACCTGTTATTTGAATAAAACTTTCTGAAACTTATTTCAGGTAAAAATGCCAGGACAATATAGTGATTTCATTTCATTTATAGCAATGCACTGTTTATTGGCTTTACTTGCATGCATGCTATAAGTTTATTTTTGGTACTTGCAGCTGTTGACTTTTCTTTTGTAAGACTTAGTTTTTTAGAGTAGTTGTAGGTTCACAGCAGAATTGAGGGGATGGGACAGAGTTTTCCCATATGCTTGCTTCCCCCATACATGCACGCCTCCCCATTATCAACATGCCCTACCAGCATTAATTACAACTGATTACCCTACGTTGACACATCATAAGCACCCAAAGTTTAGAGTTTGCATTTTCATTCACTCTTGGTGTTACACAGTTGACTTTTAAAATTTGAAGTTTTCATTTGGGATTCTGATTTGCTTTCCATTACGTTTGAATCGTATTAACTTCGTGAATAGCCATTTGTCTAAGCTTTTTAAGTGTTAAATGACATAGAATGTCTACTCTTCTTACTTATGTAGCAACCATACTGCAAATAACACTTTTAGGAGGAATTTAAAAGAGAATTTAGAGATTATGTATTTCAGGTTCCTGCATAATTTAAGAAATCTTTTTTTATAATACAACTTTAAGAAATAGCTATCTAGACTTCATTTGTAATATTTTACATATAGATAATTCTCTGTCTTTATTAATGAGAGAGAGACAGTGAGCAAGGGCCCTACTTTTTATATTATATTTTTCTGAGCTTCCTATTATTTCTATTTGTTTTCGTAGGTCTGTTCTTTAGAATAATATAATATTAATCTTATCCTATTTTTACAACTGTCTATCTATCTCTGTCATATCATCTTTCAATCTGTGTATCATCTACTGTAATTCCCATGACTAAAGATTCATTTCATGATGATTTTTACCATCCTAGTTATTTTCTTTCTTTGATATTTTATATCTTTGGAAACGAACATTTATAAATCCTTATGTATGTGAACAAACCTCTGCCTCTTTTCCTGAATGTTTTGAATGTATGTTCTTTAGAGATATGTACCTAGAATGAAATTAAACTGTCTAAGATATAAAAAGAATACTTGGTGTCATTTCTAGTAGTTTTGTCAATCACCTATGTCTTCCCTAAGAATATGATTTAATTTTTGATATTATTACTTAAACTCCTTAGCTTGTTTATGGCTAATACCCATGCAAGGTCCTTAATCTTGACGAAGATATCTGATTGTAAACTTAGGTTAAGAAACTAAGAAGTTGTTTTATACTTTTGATCAGTGATCACAGGCAAGGAATTGCAGAAAAAATTTTGGCTGCTTTTTTTTTTTTTTTAAATAAACCCAGAGGTTTCATGAAACTCCTACACTGCCAAGGTCCTTACAAGTCTTCTGTTATTTCTAGACTTATTTTTTTATAGTAATTGCCTTGCCATGTCTGCATTTGGATGTCACATAGTTGGCTTATTTTTGTAATGCAATTATTCCCGCATTTTTAAGGATCATTGGAAAATTGCTGGAATCACATGAATAAGCTGCACTTATTAAAGAATTATGTATGTTACCTGCTATGGACTCAATGTTTGTATTCTCCAAACCCTACCCCCACAGTGTGATGGTATAAGGAGGTGTGGCCTTTGTGAGATAATTAGGATTGGATGAAGTCATGAGGATGGAGCTCTCATAAATGGAATTAGTGCCCTTGTAAGTCAGGAATGAGCTTGCTTTCTCTCTTTGCTCTTGGCCATACTTGAGGATAAGTAGGTAGTCTATAACCCAAGAGAATTCTCAGCAGAATCTGATCATGCTTGGCACCTTGATTTCAGACTTCCAGTCTCCAGAACTGTAAAAAATAAATTTCTGCCATTTATAATCCACCCAATTCATGATATTTTGTTATAGCAGCCCAAGCTCACTGTGGCAGTATCCTAGACTATATCATAGATTCACTGTGCTTTACAGTGTTTGTGAGCTTATTTCTATTAGCAGTTTGATAACATATGGTAAACTTTTGTAATATGCAATTTCTGAGGACACAATACATGTGAGATTAATGAAAACAGGTGATCCTGGTAAAGTATGTAGACCCTAAGCAATGTATGTTTTTCTTATTTTTACATTTGTTATTTGTTGGAAGAACATTGAAACACGGCTATTATCATTGCCAATCACAAATAATTGAGTGTATTTTCCTCTTTTATTCAGTATTTTTATTTATATAAACACATCAATAATTTACTGAATGAGAGCATACTCTTAAGAGTATGTCAGTCATCAGGCAAAAAGGTTAAAAATGTTTTTTCTTTTTTGATATTTTGAGTTAAACTTATTCCTCTTGTGATCATTATGTTTACTTTTGTATTTGTCTATTTTCATATTAAATTGATCTTGATCAATTTTTATTTTTAACACTTTGGTGGGTTATTTCTGAAATAATTTAACGTAATATTTAGAAATGCTATCTTAAGTCGTTAATTTGTCAAAGAAGACTTTCACTCCTGCCAAACTTTCTTGAATCTAACTAATTGTTCAGGGAATATCTTTATCATCCAACATATTGCTGAAGGATGTCTACCTACCAAACACTGAAGTGAAGTAACATATCCTGGCAAACTTTGAAAGGAGAAAGAAAGAGTTTCGAAAATTTGTAATTGTATTTTACCATTTAGAGATATTTGGCACCTCTCATTTTTGTGTTATTTCCTTTCTTGTAGAAAAGAAGAAATTCCTTTCGTGTTTGACAGCTTCCTCAAGGTCAGTGGAGTGGTTCTTTTTACAGTACAACTTCACATATTTTGATTTCCGAGGGTAAAAAAAAAAAAACAGATTCAGGCCTCAGTGTGTGTACCCAGAGATTTGGTATTAGATAGTCTGTACTGTTTCTGAGAGCTACTTAACTCTGCTGGTCCTGAACATGGTTTACCAATGACAGTGGTACCAGTAAACAGAACTGGGGTAAAGGGAATTTGAACAAGTGTTGAAATTAATAGAATTTGCTCCAGCTAGAACTGGCAACAGTAGAGAATGTATAAAGGCGTTTAGGTTGAGATCAAATCTAATGGTCAGGGCAAGGCCTGTTCAAAATCACCTAGGCCTGTAAAGTTATTAAAAAAAAATATAGGATGAGGTCTAGCCTATGGATTTTTGAATGTTTGAATGTTCAAGGTGGGAGGAAATCATAATTCATGAACTATTTTCAGACCTGAAAATTACAGGACTTAAAATATACAAATATATGTATATGGAAGGGAAGGAATTTCATTTGATGGGAAATTCTGAAGTTATTGTATGGTTTAATCTTTAACATATATACAAAGTATATATTTAGTTACATTAAAGTAAAATAAGAGTGTCAGTAGCCTAAATTTTGCACTTACATTTTTATTATTCCTTAGTTATGATGAAATTAGGTTAATAGGCTTTGTTCTGTTCCCTCTCAAATGACATACCTGTAACAATGTAGGATCAAAATGAGTAAACTCTGTGAATAGTGAATATTCATTTTTTGGTGTTTTTTCATTATTAGGTTAAAAAAAGGACATAATTTTCCACTAAGTGAGATGTAATTGTCATTCACCAAAGTTATTATGCTCAAAATCCTTTAAGTACTGAATAATGGTACCTCTCTGGTACTTTTGACCCATCAGAGAATCTTCAACGGACTCAAGATACATTCTCAGATTATCAAAACATGATATATTTTAATTTCTGTAAGCATTAAACGAATAGCCACACACACAAAGAAACCAAAAACAAGTAAAAACTTTGTGGGAGTAAAATGCAGAGAAATAGGTACAAAGAGAAGCAGCAACTTAAAAATGATAATATTATTAGATTGGATATCTCAGTTGTTTTATCTGGGTAGCTTACACATCATCCTAATCTCTTAATGTCTCTTGAAAGCTTATTACTGCAAACATCATAAAAATGTAAATAACCCTAGAAAATTCCAATAGCAGAAGCAGACATGTTAGGTATGGAATTGTTTTTGTTCTTCAAAAGTCCATGATTAAGGACTTACCCAGTGTTGTGTTGTAACTAGCTCAGATCAGCTCAGCATAGCCAATTATGCTCCTCTTTTCCAAACCACATATTCAGTGATGTCAGGTTGTGTCTTGAAAGTGGCCGTTGTGGGAGTATATATACCTCAGAAACTGGCAAACGTGAAAAAATTACGGCTTTTTTTTCCCTTTATTTCTTTGTGTTAGCTATTAAACATTTTTAGCACACCAGTGGCGATCAATGTGATAAAAACATTAACATTCTGTAGAATCAGTTAAGTATTTGTCTTATTTTTTGTTGCTACATATGAGCTAAGAATATAAGTTGCTTTCAGTTGAGTATGTAAAGCTGTCTATTACAAGAGAAAACATGATGCTTACCAACGGGTCTAAAGTTTAGTGTCAATAAGTAGATACTTTTAAAGTACTGCTTAAATTTTCCTCATGGAAAGGTAAGTGTATACTTCAAGAAAACAAATGTAAATAGATGTGAATTAGTTCCTTCAAAAAAGTCTCTTTGGGGAAAACAGGTCATCAAATCTCAGTTTAATTCCTTTAACTTGAATGTTATTTAATGAAAGTGTACTCTTTGGAGTGTACATTTTTTTTTGATACTCTGTTAGACTCATAGGTTAATAAAGTCTTTAATGGTATAAACTGCAGTGCCAAAAGGATAAAAAGTATATTGAAACTTGTGGAGGAGGGTCAAATTTGGGAACAAGTCAAAGGAAACTCAGTCTACATTATGTTTCTTTTTCTCTCAATATTTAGTTATTTATATTATTAGAAGAGCCATGATTATTCTGTTTCAATTTAATGCTTGCCTATTTCCGCTTAAAATTTTGCTATTGTTGTCAAAATAATCTTCAATTATTAATTATTGAAGTAGTATTTCTAATTTTTCTTACTTAAATTTTGTTTATCTTTCAATCTAAACACATGGTTTTCTGATTAAATTAAACCTACATCTTCAGTGATATATAGGTCACATGCAACTATGGAATGAATTGCCTATTTTAAACTTAATGATCTAAAACATACTTTATACTTTCTCTAAGAGTGTTGGATCCTTCTAAATAAACCTTAAAAAAAATTGCTGCCAGTATTGTGAGTGTGTATACATGACTGTATTTCATACAAATCCTGTACTGAATGAACAATAACTATATAAGTAGTTTTAACTTTTTGATTATATTTTGACAAACTTAGATTCTACCCTACTAGGAAAAAAAAAATAAAAAAGAGTAAACACAAGTCAGGAAAAACTAATTAAAATCTATGGAGTGAAGAACAGTCTTCACTGACCAGGAAGGGAGTGGGGATAACTCTGGAGGAGGAGGTAGAATAAAGGTAATGATGGTTTTACATTGAAGAGTAGTAGATTTTGACCTGGATTAAATGAAAGATCCCACACATAAATAGTTCTCTTACCTTGGGACTAGGATTCTTCCCCCAAAGCATGAACCCTTTTAAAATTTAAGTAGGGTGGAAAATTAACGTAAATCTTTCAGGTAAAATCCTAGATTTCCTAAGTCTTCTGAAAAGGCATTATGGAGTACCTCCTAAAAATGGATTGTCTTAGAATTGAGAGGGTAGAGCATTTGCCTAATAGCATTGTAGCAAGTATCAGTGATGATGGGAAGACACTCTTAAGGAGGGGCAGTTGTTAGCTGCTTTCTTGATTTGCCCAGAATTTATGATAAAGGTCCGTTTTCACATGTATTCACTGTTGTTGTTTTCAAATGCTATATTAATAATGTATTTATTTTGGATTGTGCTAGCTAGAGGGAGGCAAACTTTTTCTTTTTTTTTGCGCTACACGGGCCTCTCGCTGTTGTGGCCTCTCCCGTTGCAGAGCACAGGCTCCGGACGTGCAGGCTCAGCGGTAATGGCTCACGGGCCCAGCCGTTCCGCGGCATGTGGGATCTTCCCAGACCGGGGCACCAACCCGTGTCCCCTGCATCGGCAGGCGGACTCTCAACCACTGCACCACCAGGGAAGAGGCAAACTTTTAATAAGCCCACATAAGAAGGAGCATTCCTCCGCAGCACTCCTGGCTAATTTCCCTCAACCTTGGCTTTCTTTTCCTGGCCTCACAATCTGTTCTGTCCCTTCCAGCTTTGCCCTGTAAATTAGCAGCACTTTTATCTGAAGCTGTCCACCCAGTCCTTCAAAGATTATTCCAAACTAGTCAGCCTAATCTATAGGGAGGGGCAGGGAGAGGCCTGGAGCACTAATATGTTTTTCAAAGGGCTCTCTCAACATGTTGACAGTACTAGCCTGTAGTGAGAGGAAGGAGTCTTATTGAATGTGCTCCAATTAAATGCTACAGACTTGCCCCAGGAACACCTGCTTTCTGTTGGGGAGTTAGTGAGGTTTGGTAACTTTATTCCTCAGGCTAACACTGGATTTTTCAGACATGCCAGAAGAGAGTATATCCAAAGGAAGATATTCTTTCCTGTCCTGTCAGGTTTCAGAAATTCACTGCCAACACCAAGTTAGTTTGTGCTCAGACAGGCTTTCTTGCTAAATGATCCTAGGAAAAGAGAAAGTGGGAGCTTTTGTGTCAGCCTCAAGAGAACCAGTCATTACACTGACCTAGCCATCCTCTTTGACCCAATAGATGACTCAATCATGAGGGACTCTGAGTAAATTCATTCATAATTAACCAGTTTACACTACTGACTTTAAAATACTTAAACATACATAGAGTTTCTAATGCAAATAAATAACAGTAATAATTGCTCCTGGAATTTATTAGGTTTCCACAGAACTTAATGGATTTCCACCAACACAGTTGTAAATGATTTGAAAATGTATTTTAAATATGTGACCGTGTCTTTTCATTTGCTCAGGATTGCTAGTTGCAGGGAGAGCTAGTTTTGATCAAGCAGTTCTCCCTCTCCTTTTCTTTGGGCAACTGGAGTCCACTTCACTTATAAATTGCTAATTTTATTCATCTTAAAATCCAGCTGAAGTTAAATACAACCTGTTAACATTATGTAATGGCACTAATAGAAGTTGCAAGCCAAATTTCATTCCTAATTATATAATTTGATGATTTCCTTATTAAATCAAGAATTTGCAACCATAAAGAATTCAGGTAAGAAATATCAGAGTTCCAGTAATAATGTCAGAACATTAAAAAAGCAAATGTTTAAAATATTTTAATTCATAAAAGAATGTTTTTAAGATACGTTTTAATCTGAAGTTAAAACATGATTAAAAAGTAGTTCTGTTTTTAAAATACCAGTATAAAATTTTTATTTGTTATGTTGAAATCAAATATTTCATTTAACTGTACTAAAAAATGTAGCTGAAGGTTTTCTGTTTTGTTTTGTTTGGGGGGGGGTGGGGGGTGGTAGTGCTTGAAACAACAGTTTTCGTCTATCTTGACTTTTGTTTCTTAAAGTTGGGTGTTGTTTCGGTCCCAGACTGTTGATAGTGGTGCTGTCTGGGCGAGGTCAGTGTTACTTGTATGGAGTCCCCACAGATATTTCTCCCACTGTGATCAGTGCTGTGACTGGACTGGCCCTTGTGGTTCTTATGATTGCAGGACGTACTTTAGCAAAAACCATCAGGAATTGTGAGGAACAACATTTATTAACCTTGAAGTCCTGAAGGGTACTTGGCATGCCTGAGGGCCACACAGTAAGGTTGAGGGCAGAGAGAGAGAGAGAGACTGTGAACCTGGGGCTCGGCCTTTATTACAGTGTATCTGTGGTTTTGCAGGTTTACTCTTTACTGGCTAATTTAAAGAATGGGAATTAGGGTGTGGGAAGGGAGAAATGGGGTCACTCAAGAGGTCAGTTATCTAGGTTACCCAGGGCCTTCTGAAGAGGGAACTTCATGGGTAGAGGCAGCCTAATTCCGTATCTGCTTGTTTTGCTAGTAGCTATGTCATACAGCTGGATATTTGTTTATTCAAGTTGGATGTATTTTGAAATGGATGCCTTGGCAATCAAAAGCTTAATATCTGGCACTTACACTCTATTGGATGGTGATAACTAGGGACAGGTATTCTCTATTCCATGTGGGTGTACACTGCTGACACAGGGGGCTGAAATTTTTAAGATGGCTTCTTTACCCATGTGTCTTTGACTTGGTTGAAATGACTAGAGCAGTTCAGGGCTGGTCAGGTGTCTCTTTGTCTCTCTCCACATGGCCTCTCTATATAGATAGCTTGGGCTTCCCTACAATATGGTGGTTTCACAATTTCTTGCATGTTGCATGCTTCCTTCTTCAGAGCACAAAGGCAGACACTACCAAGCATTCTCAACACTTGGTCTTAAAAGTCCCAGAATGCCACTTCCTTTTGATTATTTTGGTCATAGTAGTCTCAGGGGTAGCTTAAATTCAAAATGAAATTGAAATAAACTTTACCTCTTGACTAGAGAATGTCAAGGTAACACTGCAAAAGAGCATATGGAATGGGAATTATAGTGTCATTTTAGGAAGCATGATCTGCCAAACTCTTTAAACTAGATTTCTATGGAAGATGAGAATTCACTCTAGGAGACCTGAGAGTTAAGGAGATAAATATGACTCACTGACAAAACCTGCATTGTTGAGAAAAAATTCAGAGTGCAGTATGGAGTTTATCATTAAGATTTCTCTAAGGTACATACCCATCTTTTCTTAGATTCATATCTGTATTGTGGAGTAAGAGGGTCAAATAAAAGTGAAATTACAATATTTTAATAGTACTGCTTCGTTAAAAATCCCTGAAGGCATACAATCACAAGTAGTACTGCTTTGGTATTCTTGTGGAAAAATATTAAGACCAAAGCAAAGGGCAAGACAGTGGTCTCTCTATCCCCTGGAAGAATGCAGTGCAACTTCTATAATTCAGGAATACCTGATAGCACAGCTCCCATTTAGGCAACACCAAGACCCTGGCATCTGGTAGAGATGGATATTTTAGTGGACATGGTGAATGACACTCAGCATCCACAATCTTTATACTGTGATACAGCTTCCTATACTGTATAGGCTAGATTACATTTCCCAGACTCTGGGAAATGTCTAGAAATTTGGAGGTGAATCAGGTTTCACCAAATATAAACAATTCCATTAGACCTGGAAGGCAGAAGTGAGGCAGAGGCCATCTTGCTACTCCTTTATTTATTTATTCGTTTGTTTAATTTTTAAAAATTTTCCTGCTCATTGGCAGGCATAAAGATATTGGAGGTTTTGCAGCAGCCTCCCAGTGTACAATCACTGGCTTTGTTGATGTTGAAAGTCTTTTGAGTTGGTATAGACAGTGTCTATCTGATCCACGGATCATACCTAGACAATATGTAATTGAAGTTGAGTTCCAGTAATCTTTCCTGATTCCCACCTTCCTGAATAGGTTAGTCTAGAATCCACTCATCTAGCCCTTCTAATAATGTTAGTACCTAATCCCTCAATACTAAATTATTTTCTGCTTAGAATAGCTGAAATGGTTTCTCCTTCCTGTAGCCAAATCTTGCCCGAGACAGCCAGTATCTGGTAGATGTCAATAGGGGAGTTCTCTTAACTGGAGGTGCAGTACCATGCAAGAGCCGCATGGCACCCAGCAGGGGTAGCTGTCCTCATGGAGTGAAACAAAAATTGTGAAGGAAAACCGCTGGAGCCTTTGTAAACTAACTGACCAGATTTACTCTTGAGTACTTGTGAGATATCTCAAGGAAATTTTCACAATTTTTAAGAGACTACACGGGTTACACAACTATCAGTGTATAAAGGTTCTGTCTTTTTTTTTTTTTAATAAATTTATTTAGTTTTGGCTGCATTGGGTCTTCGTTGCTGCACGCAGGCTTTCCTCCAGTTGCGGCGAGCGGGGGCTACTCTTGTAGTGCGCAGGCTTCTCATTGCAGTGGCTTCTCGTTGTGGTGCACAGGCTCTAGGCATGCGGGCTTAGTAGCTGTGGCTCGTGGGCTTAGTTGCTCCACGGCGGGCTTAGTAGTTGTGGCTCGTAGGCTTAGTTGCTCCGCAGCATGTGGGATCTTCCTAGACCAGGGCTCAAACCCGTGTCCCCTGCATTGCCAGGTGGATTCTTAACCACTGCACCACCAGGGAAGCCCCGGTTCTGTCTTTTTTGAATAAGTGGTCTTGGAATAATTCCATCTGAGAAGTGGATGGAAGGGAGTGGCATTTGGGCTTGGTACTATAATTTTTTTAACAACTTTATTGAAGTGTTCCTGACACATAATAAACTGCATATACTTACAATATCGTTTCAATAAATTTTTACAAAAGTATATACATTGAAATCACTCATTTCAGAATAATTAATATATCCATCATCCACAGCAGTTTCCTCAGGACCCTTTGGAAACTCCTCCTCATGCCCCTCTGTCCCCACTCCTTCTCCTTCATCTCGAGCACCAATATTGGCAACAGTTGATCTGCTTTCACTATAGATTAGTTTGCATTTTTTAGAATTTATATAATTGATATCATACAGTACCTACTTTTCTTTTTCCTGCTTGTTCCACTTGGCATAATTATCTTTGCTGTTGTCTATATTAATAGTTCATTCATTTTTATTGGTGAGTAGCATTTCGTTGTATGGATATACTACAGTTCATTTGTTCGTTCACCAGTTGATGACCACTTGGTTATTTCCAGGATGGGGCTACTATAAATAAAGCTACTATGAATATTCATGTACAAGTCCTTATATGTATGTACCTTTTCATTTATCTTGGATAATTACCTAGGAGTAGAATGACTAGATAATGTAGCAGGTATTTGCATTTCTATTCACAGGCTGAGTTTCACCAAATTATACTCCCACTAAAATTTTCACTTTTACAAATACATAAAGTGAAATCCAACTAATAGTAATCTAACATGTTTGCCATTTATGTGCTCATACACATGTATAGTACACATACATGTGTGTCTTTATAATTAATATCTATACAAAATTTTGTATATATTTTAGCAATATTAGTATATAGTTTATTATTTGTTTGCATGTTGGTAAAGAGAAAAAAATAATTAAAATCTGTTTGCAGACTTTGTTTCATTATGTAGTCTCATCAAACATTGCAAGATAAAGAATCTATGTTGTTTTCTGTAGTGGATTTATCATTTGGGATTTAGATATTTAATACACAATTTTGAGTGATTATAACTTAAGGCTTAGTTCACAGTAATGTATGAGACATAGGGACAATGGTATCATTGTGTTCACCTTACTAATACATCTGCTTAGGTCCCCACAATGTGAAATGGCTTTAGTGATGGAAAACATTATACATTACTGGAAGCAGAATGGACAAATATACATAAATAAGATACAGACTAGGGAACAAAGAGTTAGTACTATTTGAAATAGAAACTTTTTCTTCTTTATTATTCATTTTTACTTTCTTCTCTTTGTAGACACTTTAATTATTTTAGGTAGAGGTAGAAACACAATATATCACACTTTTATAATTTTTTTCAAATCTCTAAAATTTGTTCACATAATTTAGTACTACCAGAATGTCATTATATTTCAATTTTAGTCTCTTGTTGCCATGTGGTTTGATTTTTTTTTAATAAAAATAAGAGTGGAAGCGAGAATAGACAGAAGAAAAAAAGTAAGAAAAGAAATTTAAAGAAAAACTCGTAAGCATTGCTCCTTATATCTAAAATAACCACACAGTGTTCATTATTCTTAGTGAAAAAATATTTAATAAAATTCATAACAAAAGCAGTAGTACTCAAAAAAATCCAATTGTATGAGTTATTACATTTAACCTTGATCATAACAGAAAGTATTCTGTCTTTCAACATGATTTCTCATAGAGGATTTGCTTACTAAATCCAAATCAATAGTGTAACAGTACACTTACTTTATTGATTGATTGTAGAGTTATGCTAAAAGAACATACATTCCTCATCTTCGAGTCACTCTATTGTGGTCTCCTTATTATACCCCTGCAGAATGAGCCTGAAAGCACAGCGCACTTTAGCAGTCTGCTGTTTTGTAGTATATGGCAGACGTTGACAACAAGACTTCTTTCCTCATCCTCATTATAGAAATAAGAGGCTCTGAGAACTTAACCCACATTTCTGAAGTTCAGGTCTCTCATTTGTAGAAATAGTAATACCTCTGTTTGTCTACAGCACAAAGATAATCAGAAAATCAAATCAGATGAGATCACTGAAGTGAAAGTACTTGGTTAACTTCAAACCACTTTAGAAATATGCTATGATTTAGGGACAACATCAGGGTTTATGTATGGTTTTCTGCTTTAGGAAAGGCTAGAGTAAGGTTACAATTCAATTTTTAGAATTGAATTATGTGTACAGGCAGAGATACAGACAGGCATTCTCAGTACATCTCTTATATTAGCTCTTTATTATAGTTGTCAGTTTTATCTTGATAGTCGGTAATAAATATAATTTTTAAAGTAATACAATATGAAGAAACTTTGTTGTTACCAGGAATTAGCCTCAGCCATTTCAGCTTGCATTGTGCTTGCCATAACTCTGTTTTGGGGCTTTGGGTAGTGTCATATAATCACAAATACTCCAAATATAAGGAATATTGTCTTCCTACATAAATTAAGGTGGTTTTGTAAAAAGAGTATTGTATTTTATAACAAATTCACAGAAGAAGAAAATTTTAAAGTTGAATTATCTGGAGATTGTTGAAAAGAGGTCATGGATGAAATATCTTAAACATTAAGAAAAATCAACACTAACTTTTCACCTTTCCATCAGGTTATGAAACTAAATAGGTTTTTATTTACATTTGAATAATCAGAGTATGTCAAGGTCGTAATCTTGACATATTGGGCAAAATGTTTGCATTTTGCTCAGTTCTTCTCTGTTCTTCTGAGAGACCAAGTACCTAGAAATGTCTCTTAATTTCCTATGTTTCTAATGACATGGTAAACTAGACCTGTTGAAAATCCTACAATAAAATAATATCTATAAGTGCTGATGAAATATGTTTTAATAATTTCCTTAAAAGCATAGCTGAACTCAGAAGAAAGTAACACATCCCAGGAGTTAAATGAGAGAGAGAGATTGGAAGAGAGAGTGAGAGGTATTGAGAGAGATCTCGACAGAGAAGGAAGGCAGGAAGGAAGTTAGGAAGGAAGGAAGAACAGGCAGGTAGTGAGCTTTCCTTATCTGAAATAAATAGGCTTTAGATAATGGTTCAAACAGGGGTAGAATAACAGGCCTGTGGCCATGTGATATGGAGAGTACAATCTGGGATGCCTTTTAAACCCAAGGTTTTCAAAGGCTTACAACTTTATTGAAATGATAGACCATGGGGAAAATGATCTTGCAAAGAAAAGAAGACTGAATTCTGATGGAGCCGGCTAATACTGGGGAAAGGAACAAGAATTCTTATGTAAGTGAAAAACAAGAACTCTACCCTTAGGTGGACTTGACATTGGTTTTAATATTACCTTAATATTCTCGAACACCCCAAATCAAGAAAAAAATAAAACTCCAAGTGCTAAATGTGTCTGGGATGCAAGGAAGCAACAAATGCAGTGCCTCTCAAGAGAGCTACGCCATCAAGTGAGATCACACACGGATCCCCTCTGCCCATGGACACACCAAATCTACAACTACACATGGAACAATTTCCTCTCAAATGGACCTGAAAATTAGCTCCTGCATAATAGAGGATAAAAGGACCACAATGAGGAGAGGCAGAGACTTGATGTCACTATCACAATAGGGAAGGATCTCACAATTACAGAGCTTCTCCCTCAGGAGCAAGGAGTTCATGCCCCACATCAGGCACACAAACACTTGAGCCCTGAAAGTAGAAAGACAATCCCCCAAAACATCTGGCTTTGACAACTAACAGGACTTAGGTCCTGGAGACCCAAAGCATTTTAAGGAACAGAAATTCTGCTCTTAAAGGGCTCAAACCACAGACACAGTCACCCAGGGACCCAAAAGCAGAAGATTGAAAAGCACGTAGACTATATGTGAAAAAGATTGATTTGCTAACTTTAAAGCATCTGCTGGTGGGGTAAGGGCTTGCTGGGACTCGCACTGGGGACAGAGGCACTGGCAGATGCCACTTTTGTGTTCTCCCTCTACTTTGCTAGCACTGGCAGGAGCATGCAGCCAAAGCACTCTCCAGCTAACCTGCTAAAGCCTCCAGTGAAATTTCTACTATTTGTGAACAACATGCTTTTATATATAGAAAACCCTGAAGTCTTCACCAAAAAACTTTTAGAACTAATATATTAATTCAGAAAAGTTTCAGGGTACAATATTTATATACAGAAATCTGTTGCATTTCTATGCACTAACAGTGAACTATCAGAAATAAAAAATTAAGAAAACAATCCAGTTTATGATTGCATTTCACAAAGATTAAAATTCCTAGGAATAAATTTAACCAAGGAGATAAATGATCTGTACACTGAAAGCTGTGAAAACATTGATGAAAGACATTGAATAAGACACAAATAAATGGAAAGGTAGTTCATGCTCATGGATTGGAGAATTAATATAGTTAAAATGACCATGCTACCCAAAGCAATCTACAGATTCAATGAATCTCTATCGAAATTCTAATGGTAGTTTTCACACACAAAAAAAATCCTAAAATTTGTATGGAACTACCAAAGACCCCAAATAACCAAAGCAATCTTCAGAGAGAAAAACAAAACTAGAGACATCATGCTTCCTGATTTCAAACTATATTACAAAGCTATAGTAATCAAAGCAGTATGGTATTTGCATAAGAACAGGCACACAGATCAATGGAACAGAATAGCCCAGAAATAAACCCAGGCATATGTGGTCAATTAATTTATGACAGAGGAGGCAAGAATATAGAATGGGAACATGATAGTATCTTCAAAAAATGATGTTGGTTACACTGGACACCCACATGCAAAAGAATGAAACTAGACCACTGTCTTAACACAGTACAGAAAAATTCACTCAAAATAGATTAATGACTTGAATGTAGTACCTGAAACCATAAAACTCCTAGAATAAAACATAGGTGGTAAGCTCTTTGACATAGGTATTGGCAATGATTTTTTGGATATGACTTCAAAAGCAAAGGAAAAAATAAACAGCTGGGACTATATCAAACTAAAAAGCTCCTGCATGGCAAAAGAAGTCATCAACAAAATAAAAAGCCAACCTACTAACTAGGAGAAAATACTTGCAAATCATGTGTGCAACAAGAGGTTAATTCCAAAATATGTAAAGAGCTCATATAACACAATAGAAGGAAGGAAGAAAGGAAAGGAGTCAGGGAGGGAGAGAGAGAGGAGGAGGGAGGGAGAGAGGAAGGAAGGAATCTGATTAAAAACAGGCAGAGGATCTGAATAGATGCTTTTCCAAAGGAAACATACAGGTTGCTAACAGACACGTGATATGATGCACATCACTAATCATCAGGAAAGTGCAAATTGAAACCACAGTGAGATGTTACTTCACACCTGTTAGAATGGTCATTATCAAAAAGACCAGAAATTATTGTTGTTGGCAAGGATGTGAAGGAAAGGGAACTTTCCTGCAAGGCTATTAGGAATGTAAATTGGTGCAGTCAGTATGTAAAATAGTATGTAGGTTTCTCAAAAAATTAAAAATGGGGGCTTCCCTGGTGGCGCAGTGGTTGGGAGTCCGCCTGCCGATGCAGGGGACACGGGTTCATGACCCGGTCCGGGAAGATCCCACATGCTGCGGAGCGGCTGGGCCCGTGAGCCATGGCCGCTGATGAGGATCTGAATAGATGCTTTTCCAAAGGAAACATACAGGTTGCTAACAGACACGTGATATGATGCACATCACTAATCATCAGGAAAGTGCAAATTGAAACCACAGTGAGATGTTACTTCACACCTGTTAGAATGGTCATTATCAAAAAGACCAGAAATTATTGTTGTTGGCAAGGATGTGAAGGAAAGGGAACTTTCCTGCAAGGCTATTAGGAATGTAAATTGGTGCAGTCAATATGTAAAATAGTATGAAGGTTTCTCAAAAAATTAAAAATGGAACTACCATATGATTCAGCAGTTCCACTTATAGGTATTTATTTGAATAAAACAAAAATGCTAATTTGAAAAGATATATGCACCCCAGTATTCATTGCAGCATTATTTACAATAGCCAACATATTGAAGCAACCTAAGTGTTCATCAGTGGATGAATGTGTATATATACACACACACACACACACCATATAAAGTTATAAATGGAAGCACAAAGAGATTGGAATACCTTCTGTGTTGTGAGAAAAAAAAATACCTTGACTAAGAATATTTTCACCACGTGAATGACTGTTCAGTATCATGATATTTTCAGAACAAAAGATTTTTATCACCATTATATTCACATCTGTGGTCCCTTTAAAGAATGTTTGCTAAAATAAGAAATTGAAACCGAATTTAAAATCTAAGGTGTAGAAAATATGAAGCCTACAAACTTGTATAAGTATAGAAAATATAAAAATGCATCAACTATATAAACAATATTATTAATTTTGCAGAAAATGGTGGAAATAAAATATTGAACATCCATGACATTTAAAACCCAAATAGGTAATTGAAGTAGAAGACTTCAGATATCCTTGAAATATTTATAAGTAGTGTAAAGATACTGATAATTTTAGCCTTTTAAATAACTACAGCATTGTAAGTTTTAAGGGTAATCAGTAAAATTTTAAAAATTAAATGCATAACTTCTAAGACTGTAATGCAGGAAAACAATGTATAAAAATTAATAGATATGAAAAACATTGAGAAAAAAATCATAGAAAATCCAGATAAACAGAAAACATATAATAAACTTGAAAATACTTTCAAATATTTCAATAATCTAATTGTAAAATCTCTCCAAATAAAAAACTAAACTTAAAAGACTAAAAGTTTTTTAAAAAAATGACTATTGGTTATTTACATGAGATCACTCAAATCATTAAAAATATTCCTGTGCAAATACTAAA
Organism: Neophocaena asiaeorientalis asiaeorientalis; assembly: GCF_003031525.2. Taxonomy (NCBI): domain Eukaryota; kingdom Metazoa; phylum Chordata; class Mammalia; order Artiodactyla; family Phocoenidae; genus Neophocaena; species Neophocaena asiaeorientalis. The sequence goes on along the minus strand of NW_020185316.1, from coordinate 2,184,661 downwards.
CATACATGAAAAACCTCATGTAGCCATATTAATATTAGGAGAAATGAAAGTTTACTGTAAAAACCTGAATTAGGAATAAAGAGTGTATAGCATGAAAATATATCTTTAATCTACCAGGAAAGTATAAAGAATCTAAGGTGTTATTCATTTAATATTATAACTTGCATTATGAAAAAACAGAACTACAAATGAAATTTTTAAATGTAATTGTGAATTTTTATTTTTCTGTACTTTTTTTTTGGCCATGCCACGTGGCATATAGGACCTTAGTTCCCTGACCAGGGATCAAACCCATGCCCCCTGCAGTGGAAGTGCGGCATCTTAACCACTGGGCTGCCAGGGAAGTCTTTCTGTACTTTCTTGATAGAACTCTAAAATATCAGAAATGTGTAAAGGAAAGTCTGTTATATCGAGTTATGGAAGGATTTCTTAATTAGATGGAACATATAAAAAAACAGTTACTAATAAAGTTAATAATGTTTATATAATAGTCACTGTATATATGTTGATTTACGAATCATATTTAACAAAAGATTAATATTAATGTATTTTTTTTATTTACAAGCTTATAAATAAAAGTCAAGCCAGTATCACCAAATCTATCCCTTAGTGCCATCAGTATTCTATAGCTGTAAGAACAGTCACAGGAATAAAAGGAATTTAAGAGAAAATAAACTGTCATCCTTAGATTATATGATGGTCTACTTAGAAAACCAAAAAGTCTAAAGAGAATTATAGAGTAAAGAAGTTTAGCAATGTTGGTAAATATTAGATTGTCACAAATTCAATTTCCTTGAATCAGCAACAAAAGGTCTTTGGAAATAGCAACGAAAGCATAAGGCATCTAAGAATAAATGTAATAAAGGTGTGCATCACTTTTATGTAAAAGTAAATTTTTATTGAATAGTTATAGTAGAACTAAAAAAACAGGAGAGGTGCAGATTTATGAACATAAAGATGCTATATGAAATGTGATAATCTATAAATTCAATGTCTTTTTCCATTAAAAATCCCAACTAATTCACGTTTGTGTGTGTGCTTGTGCATGGTCATATGTGAGTGTGAAACTAGACAAGCATTATGTTAAGTACATGCTGCTGTTTTCAATTTGATTCTTCAGAAGCAGCCTATATAATAAGTATGCTTGTACAAGTGATTTTTAAAGAAAGTGTGCCAAGAAGAAACTAGTGAGAGAGTGAGGAAAGCAGGACAGGAGCAAGGAGGGAGCCAGGCAAGGATGTGATTTCAGATAAATTACCATAATGAATACGTTTAGGCTGGTTCCATAGGAAAACTCTGGAGTAAACTAAGTCAGAGTTGTTCCTTTCTAAGACAATGGACCTGATCCTTCATAGTTCTGCAGTAGTGAGTTCTTGGTTAGGGGTTGCTTCTGGTTTCCTGTTTATAGACAAAACTAGATCCCAGGGACACAAAGATGCTTGGAACCCAAAGTCCACCCAAACTGAGGGGATATATAAAATGGTTTAAAAAGGAGCCCAAACATTGTGTACACTATTTGTCAAAACAATTTTTAAGAAGAACAAGAGGGAGGGCTTTTCTTGTCAGTGATCAAGAATTATAAAAATATTGCAATTAATATGCAATATTTGTGTAAAAGAAGAAAAATAGACTAGAGGGCCAGAAGTAAATCAATGAATATTTGATAACTTGATATGTGAAAAAGATGGCTTTGCAAAATCAGGGGGAACACAGTTGAGTAAATGGTATTGAGACATAGATAAAAATAAAATTAGATTTCTCTTTCTTATTTATTTATTAAATTATTACACATAAAATAAAATATAGAGCTTGATTTAGGAAAATATTTTTTAAACAAGACCCCTAAAACAAAACCATGAATTAGGAGAACTCATGGTTTGAAGACGTTGAATTAGGAAAATATTTCTTAGACAAGACACCAAAAGCAAAACCATACAAAAATGCTGATAAATTAAACTACATTATTTCCTTTTTTAATTTTCTGAGGCTTAAATAGATAATTGGTAGAAAGACAAGCCAGAAATAAAAGTGGAGAAGAGCTTTGCAATATAACCAAAGAAAGATTAATTTCAGAATATATAAAGTACTATCATAAATCAGTGAGAAAAACAAAGCAATGGAGAAATCAATGGAGAAGTTTATAATTCATAGAAGAAAAATCCAAATAGCTAAAAATCATGAAAATTAATGCTTAATCTCACTGGTAATCAGAAAAAGACAACACCTCTTCTTTCCTCAAAAAAGAAAAAAATAAAGGTAAAAATTGTGAACTCATTATTTTGACTGACAATACCAAAAGTTGGTAAAGATATGAAAATAAAACAGATTTTCTTATCTGTGCTGAAGAAAGTTTAAACTGCTTGAATAATACATCATATGAAATATGAAACAACAAATGTTTCATATTTCAGGCAATATGAAATAGTAAAGTTGAAAATGAATGTATCTATGATGCAATGGTACCAATTCTAGTAGCATAGTACTTCTATAGTATAGTACTTCTATAGCATAGTACTTCTTAGTATACTTTCAAATACCATCACTAGCCATATGTGACTGTTTAAATTTATTAAAATTAAAGATTCAGTTACTCTGCCACACTAGCTATATTTTAAGTTCTCAGTTGTTACATATGGCTAGTGGATACTGTTTTGGACAACACTGATATAGAACATTTCATCATCAAAGAAAATTCTGTTCGTCAGCATTGCCCTATGTTATACATATGTACAATGATATTAAGAAGGAATATTTATTATAGCATTATGTCAGCAAGTAATTGGCAGCAAATATTATCGGCAGGAAAATAAATTTACTAATTTATGGTGTATCTATACAATAAAATATATAACAATGCAAGTAAATTATATAGAACTACATTTATCAACATGGATAAATCACATAAGGTTATTAATTACAGTAAATATCATAATGTTTTTGACATTAATTTGGTGAAATTCTCAGTCATTATTGTTTCAAGTATTTCTTCTCTTTCTTTCTTATCCTTCTGGTATTTCCATTACCCATAGTTGTCCCACAGTCCTTGGATACTGTTCTGTTTTTTTTTTTCAGTGTTTGTTCTCTTTGCCTTTCAGTTTTGGAAGTTTTTTTAGGGATATCCTTAACTCAGAAATTCTTTCCTCAACTGTGTCCAGTCTACTATTAAGCCCATCAAAGGCATTGTTCGTTTCTATTACAGTGGGGTTTTTTTATCTCTAGCATTTCTTTTTGGTTCTTTCTTAAGAGTTTCTGCATCTCTGCTTACATTGCCCATCTGTTTTTGCACTCTACTTTATTCATTAGAGCCTTAACATATTAATCATAGTTGTTTTACATATCCAATCTGATAATTCCTACATCTCTGCCACATTTGGTTCTGATGCTTGCTCTGTGTCTTCATTTTTTCTTTCTTTTTTTTTTTTTTTTTGCTTTTTGGTATACTTATAGTTGTTTTCTTGATAGCTGTATATGAAATGTGCCAGGTAAAAAGAACTGCTGTAATAGACCTTGAGTAATGTGATGAAATGGAGGTTGGGAGTAGGGGAAGCATTTGATTAGGTCTGTCTTTTAGTGAGCCTATACCTCTGAATTGTGAACTTTACAAATGCTTTTCAGGGTTTTTGTTTGTTTGTTTTTCTTCCCCCTTCCGTGTCACAGGATGACTAGGGTGGGCTAGAGTTGGATATTTCCTTTCACCCAGGTCAGTTAGCCTCTGATAATACCCCAGAAGGTTAGGGTCTGGTTAACTAGTTTCCCCTGAGGGCAGACTGTATTAAGAACAGAGTGCTCTGGTTTATTTCAGTAGGGTTCCTTTTCTTCCCCCCCTGTTGGAAGCTTGAGCGGATTTTTCTCCATTATTACTGTGGGAACCTGGCTGAGCTTCTGGAGGTAAATCTCACAAAACTGTGGTATCCCCCTATGATTAGGTCCCCCTGGAGTTTTTAACTCTCAGCCTTGTCCACACTGAATCTCCAGCAATTTGTCGATTATAGTTCAGATTTTCTCCCATCACTGGTTTCTTAGGAGGTTTAGGCTCATGAGCCTCTGCTCTAATATATTGTTATTCTCTGTATTTGCCTGTCTCTCCCATCTTGGAGGCAGCAGTTTGGCCTGTGTCTGTCCCTTTGTTACGGATCCATAAAGAGTTGTTGATTTTGTATATCTGTCCGGCTTTTAACTTGCTAGGACAGAGTGGTGGCCTCCAAACTCTATATAAGGAATCTGACAATAAGTGGCATAATGCAAAGGACATTATTACATTTAAATAAAAGTTAAACATATGCAGAATACTACATCATGTTTATGGATATAATGACGTGAAATAAATGTATAAAGACATGCATGGAAATGAAAAACACCAAATTTAGGAAACTGATTAGCTCTGGTAGGAGTAGGATGTATAAGTGGGGAATTAAATTGATTAGGGCCACACAAGGATATTTAACTCTGTATATACTGATGTTTGTATCTAACTTAAGCTAAGTAGTGGGCAAATGAGTGTTTGTTATACTGTTCTCTTTTTTATATATCTGAAATATAATAAATTTTAATTTTAAAACTTCCCATTGTATGCCTTCTACTTGTAGGTTACATCTAAGGATAAATTAAAAATTCTGGTAATAAGTTCTTTAACTACTTTTCCAACACTTGTCTTCTAAATTCTGTGTTAAACATTCTGAAATTAACAGTTCTGTGTTTGTTTGTTTAATTTTTAATGAATGGAAGAAATGTATAATTTGTTGTGCGTTTTTTGTGACCCTAATGCAAGGGTTGAAATTGCATCATTACGTGCCCTGTGTTTCAGGGTTAAGGGTGCTTCATCAGCCTATAAATTATTTTTTGTATCTGAAATCCATTATTATCTTCTCAGAGAGTATTTGCTTGCACATTTGGTAAGTGTTTCTTCAAGGATTAATAAAATTCTTGGAAAACATAGGGTCAAGTATAAGACCTTCTTATGTGTTCATACAAGTCCATTATTCATATTATCCATATTATTTAGTATTCTTGTGAAGCCAGACAGAAAAATGTATAACCAAACTGTTTTATCAAGTAAACTCTAATCATGACTACTGAAAACTTCATTACTTTTTACTTAAAAGTAACATTTCTGACTATTAAGAGAAATAATGAAAATGATTAAGTGCATAAAAATTTGAACGTTCTTTCAAATAATTTCTTTAAAAATATTATAATTGCCTCTTGGTCTCTGACCTTTGACTTGAATAACAAACACAAGTTTTGTTTAGATCATGTGGTTATAGAAATGTGCCTTCCAATGTGCAGAGAAAGACCATTCAATTCTGGTTGTTTCTAATTTGATTTTCGTGACATCTAATCATGTCAAAAACAAATATCTGTGCATCCATCAGTCCTTATTTAACTCTGAGCTTGACAAGGCAATCTACTAAAACACAAGGGAGTTAAAGGAAAACTATAAGAGGGAAAACCATTTCTTAATTCATTCATTTACTATATATTGTTCATTCATTTATTATTTACATACTAATATAAAACAGTATTTATTGTATACTAAGCACTAGGAAAATAAATTTTTATATTAAAGCCTCCATGTTTTAAAGCAACCCTATTAATAGATTATATTATCTTCATTTTGCCAAGATAACATGGAGAAATAAAAATCTAACATTACTGAGTGCTTAATTTATGCCAGACAATGTTTTAATTGCTTAAATGTGTTAATTTTCACAACAATGATATAGGTAGGAATTAATATCATTCCTAATTTATATATGAAGTCATATTGCAAAGATACATTAAGAAACTTGTCCAAGGTCACACAATTTAGAAGTTCAGGATTCAGTCCTAGGCAATCTGGCTTCAACACTTCTTCTCTTGAACATTATGTTATAGCTGTTTCTATATAAGAGAGCCAGGACTCAATCTCAGAAATCCTAGCTGCCAAAACCCATTCTTTAAATGTTACACTGTACTACCAACAATCTGTTTCCTGAAATGGCAGATTAGGTTGTTTTTGACCAGCACTTACACTAGAAAATCTGGACAAGATATTTTTAAAAACATATTCAAATGTTTTGGGGACCTGCCAAGGCAGTGAGGAATTACAGGGTTTGAATAAGGATATGTTTGTTTAGGTCTTCTGCCCATTTTTTGGACTGGGTTGTTTGTTTTTTTCATATTGAGCTGCTCTTATATTTTGGAGATTAATCCTTTGTCCGTTGCATCATTGGCAAATAATTTCTCCCATTCTGAGGGTTGTCGTTTTGTCTTGTTGATGGTTTCCTTTGCTCTGAAAAGGCTTTGAAGTTTCATTAGGTCCCATTTGTTTATTTTTGTCTTTATTTCCATTTCTCTAGAAGGTGGGTCAAAAAGGATCTTGCTGTGATTTATGTCATAGAGTGTTCTGCCTATGTTTTTCTCTAAGAGTTTTATAGTGTCTGGCCTTACATTAAGGTCTTTAATCCATTTTGAGTTTATTTTTGTGTATGGTGTTAGAGAATGTTCTAATTTCATTCTTTTACATGTAGCTGTCCAGTTTTCCCAGCACCACTTATTGAAGAGGCTGTCATTTCTCCATTGTATATTCTTGCCTCCTTTATCAAAGATAAGGTGACTGTATGTGAGTGGGTTTATCTCTGGGCTTTCTATCCTGTTCCATTGATCTATATTTCTGTTTTTGTGCCAGTACCATACTGTCTTCATTACTGTAGATTTGTAGTGTAGTCTGAAGTCAGCGAGCCTGATTGCTCCAGCTCCTCTTTTCTTTCTGAAGATTGCTTTTCTCTTTCAGATTTTTCATCATTAGTGTATAGGAATACAAGAGATTTCTGTGCTTTATTTTTGTGTCCTGCTACTTTACCAAATTCATTGATTAGCTCTAGTAGTTTTCTGGTAGCATCTTTAGGATTGTCTAAGTATAGTGTCATGTCCTCTGCAAACAGCTTTACTTCTGTTTTGATTTAGATTCCTTTTATTTTGTTTTCTTCTCTGATTGCTGTGGCTAAAACTTCCAAAACTATGTTGAATAATAGTGGTGACAGTGGGTAACCTTGTCTTGTTCCTGATCTTAGTGGAAAAAGTTTCAGATTTTCACCATTAAGAACAATGTTCGTGGACTTCCCTGGTGGCACAGTGGTTGAGAGTCTGCCTGCCGATGCAGGGGACGTGGGTTCGTGCCCCAGCCTGGGAAGATCCCACATGCCGTGGAGCGGCTAGGCCCATGAGCCGTTGCTGCTGAGCCTGCACGTCTGGAGCCTGTGCTCTGCAACGAGAGAGGCCACAACAGTGAGAGGCCCAAGTACTGCATAAAAAAAAAAAAAAAAGAACAATGTTCTCTGTGGGTGTGTCATACATGGCCTTTATTTTGTTAAGGTAAGTGCTCTCTCTGCCTACTTTCTGGAGGGTTTTTATGATAAATGGGTGTTGAATTTTTTTGAAAGCTTTTTCTGCATCTATTGAGATTATCATATGTTTTTTATCCTTCAATTTGTTAATATGGTGTGTCACATTGATTAATTTGCATACATTGAAAAATCCTTGCATTCTTGGGATAAACCCCACGTGATCGTGGTGCCTGATCCTTTTTCTTTTTTTTTTAAGTCCAGGACCAGATGGCTTCACAGGCAAATTCTTTTTCTCTTTTTTTGTAAATTACTTAATTAATTTTTTGGGGGGGCTGCATTGGGTATTTGTTGCCACACACAGGCTTTCTCTAGTTGCGGTGAGCAGGGCTCCTCTTCACTGCAGTGCGTGGGCTTCCCATTGCGGTGGCTTCTCTTGTTGCAGAGCACAGGCTCTAGGCACGCGGGCTTCAGTAGTTGCAGCACACAGGCTCAGTAGTTGCAGTTTGCGGGCTCTGGAGCACACGCTCAGTAGTTGTGGCGCACAGGCTTACTTGCTCCGCAGCATGTGGGATCTTCCTGGACCAGGGACCGAACCCATGTCCCTTGCATTGGCAGGCTGATTCTCAACAGCTGCACCACCAGGGAAGTGCCCATGGTGTATGATCCTTTTAATGTGCTGCTGGATTCTGCTTGCTAGTATTTTGTTGAGGATTTTTGCATCTATGTTCATCAGTGATACTGGCCTCAGGATTATGATATCAGGATGATGGTGGCCTCGTAGAATGAGTTTGGGAGTGTTCCTCCCTCTGCTATATTTTGGAAGAGTTTGAGAAAGATACGTGTTAGCTCTTCTCTAAATGTTTGATAGAATTCGCCTGTGAAGCCGTCTGGTCCTGGTCTTCTGTTTGTTGGAAAATTTTTAATCACAGTTTCAATTTCATTGCTTGTGATTGGTCTGTTTATATTTTCTATTTCTTCCTGGTTCAGTCTTAGAAGGTTTTGCTTTTCTATGAATTTGTCCATTTCTTCCAGGTTGTCCATTTTATTGGCATATAGTTGCTTGTAGTAATCTCTCATGATCCTTTGTATTTCTGCAGTGTCAGTTGTTACTTCTCCATTTTCATTTCTAATTCTATTGATTTGAGTCTTGTCCTTTTTTTTCTTGATGAGTCTGGCTAATGGTTTATCAATTTTGTTTATCTTCTCAAAGAACCAGCTTTTAGTTTTGCTTTACAATGGTGTGTTAGTTTATGCTTTATAACAAAGTGAATCAGCTATGCATATACATGTATCCCCATATCTCTCCCCATATGTATGTTCCTATTATCATTTTCTTAATTGTTTTGGGTTTGTTATTGTAGGTCTTTTCCTTCTCTTGTGTTTCCTGCCTAGAGAAGTTCCTTTAGCATTTGTTGTAAATCTGGTTTGGTGGTGCTGAATTCTCTTAGCTTTTGCTTGTCTGTAAAGGTTTTAATTTCTCTGTTGAATCTAAATAAGATCGTTTCTGGATAGAGTAGTCTTGGTTGTAGGTTTTTCCTTTTCATCACTTTAAATATGTCCTGGCACACCCTTCTGGCTTACAGAGTTTCTGCTGAAAGGTCAGCTGTTAACCTTATGGGGATTCCCTTGTATGTTATTTGTTGCCTTTCCCTTGCTGCTTTTAATATTTTTTCTTTGCATTTATTTTTTGATACTTTGATTAATATGTCTTGGCATGCTTCTCCTTGGATTTATCCTGTATGGCCTCTCTGAGCTCCCTGGATTTGATTGACTATTTCCTTTCCCATGTTAGGGAAGTTTTCTACTATAATCTCTTCAAATATTTTCTCAGACCCTTTGATTTTCTTTTCTTCTTCTGGTACCCCTGTAATTCCAATGTTGGTGCATTTAATGTTGTCCCAGATGTCTCTCAGACTGTCCTCAATTCTTTTCATTCTTTTTTCTTTATTCTGCTCTGCAGTAGTTATTTCCACTATTTTATCTTCCAGGTCACTTATCCATTCTTCTGCCTCAGTTATTCTGCTATTGATTCTTTCTAGAGAATTTTTAATTTCATTTGTTCTGTTGTTTATCATTGTTTGTTTGCACTTTAGTTCTTCTTGGTCTTTGTTAAATGTTTCTTGTATTTTCTCCATCCTCTTTCCAAGATTTTGGATCATCTTTACTATCATTACACTGAATTCTCTTTCAAGTAGGCTGCCTATTTCCTCTTCATGTGTTTGGTCTGGTGGTATCTTCCCTTACTCCTTCATCTGCTGTGTATTTGTCTTCTTTTGCTTAACTTACTGTGTTTGGGGTCTCCTTTTAGCAGGCTGCAGGTTTATAGTTCCCATTGTTTTTGGTGTCTGTCCCCAGTGGGTAAGGTTGGTTCAGTGGATTGTGTAGGCTTCCTGGTGGAGGAGACTGCTGCCTGTGTTCTGGTGGGTGCGGCTGGATCTTGTCTTTCTGGTGCACAGGGCCACGTCAGTGGTGTGTTTTGGGGTGTCTGTGAACTTATGATTTTAGGCAGCCTCTCTGCTAATGGGTGGAGTTGTGTTCCTCTCTTGCTAGTTTGGCATGGTGTGTCCAGTACTGGAGCTTGCTGGCTGTTGGGTGGAGCTGCATCTTAGCGTTGAGACAGAGATTTCTGGGAGAGGTCTCGCTGATTGCTATTACATGGGGCCAGGAAGTCTCTAGTGGGCCAGTGTCCTGAACTTGGCTCTCCACCTCAGAGGCTCAGACCTGACATCAGGCTAGAACACCGAGACCCTGTCATCCACAGGGCTCAGAAGAAATGGGAGAAAAAAAGAAAGAAAAAACAATAATAAAAAAACAATAATTAAAAAGTAAAATAAAATAATATAATTAAAATTAAAAAAATTATTAAAATAAAAAATTTTGAAAAGGAAGAGAGCCACCAAATCAATAAACAAATCCACCAATTATAACAAGTGCTAAAAACTACACTAAGATAAACATAAAGGTCAGAAACAAGTCAGTTGTAGACAGCAAACCCCAGGTCTACTGTTGCTCCCGAAGTCCACTGCCTCAATTTGGGATGATTCGTTGTCTATTCAGGTATTCCACAGTTGCAGGATACCTCAAGTTGATTGTGGGGATTTAATCCGCTGCTCTTGAGGCTGCACGGAGAGATTTCCCTTCCTCTTCTTTGTTCGCACAGCACCTGGGGTTCAGCTTTGGTTTTGGCCCCACCTCTGTGTGTAGGTCGCCCTCAGGCTTCTATTCTGCCCAGACAGGATGGGGTAAAGCAGTGGCTGATTAGGGGGCTCTGACTCACTGAGGTTGGGGGAGGGAGGGACATTGTAGTTATAATTGGAATGCGGGGCCAGCCTTCGGCAGCAGAGGCCAGCATGACATTGCATCAGCCTGTGATGCTCCATGTGTTTTCCCAGGGAAGTTATCCCTGGATCACGGGGATTCTTGATGGCTGCAGCAGCTGTGTTAGCCTTTCATGCCCATCTCTGGTGTCCGTGCCGATAGCCGTGGCTCATTCCCATCTCTGAAGTTCATTTAAGCGGTGCTCTACCTTCTGTGGGCAGACAGGGAAGGGATCCCCTCTCCTCGTGCACCTTGAAACAGTGGTCTCCTGCCTCTTAGTCAGGTCCAGAGTTTTCTCTGGGCTCCCTCCCGGCTAGCTGTGGCGCACCAGCGCCCCATTCAGGCTGGGTTCACGCCGCCAACCCCAGTCCTCTCCCTGCGCTCCGACCGAAGCCCAAGCCTCAGCTCCCAGCCCCCACCCATCCCAGTGGGTGAGCAGAGAAGCCTCCCAGGCTGGTGAGTGCTGGTTGGCACCGATCCTCCATACAGTAATCTCTCTGCTTTGCCCTCTGCACACCTGCTGCTGTGCTCTCCTCCGTGGCCCCGAAGCTTCCGCCCTCCTCCACCCACAGTCTCCACCCGTGAAGGGGCTTCCTAGTGTGTGGAAACCTTTCCTCCTTCACAGCTCCCTCCCACTGGTGCAGGTCCTATCCCTATTCTTTTGTCTCTGTTTATTCTTTTTTCTTTTGCCCTACCCAGGTACGTGGGGAGTTTCTTGCCTTTTGGGAGGTCTGAGGTCTTCTGCCAGTGTTCAGTAGGTGTTTTGTAGGAGTTGTTCCACGTGTAGATGTATTTCTGATGTATCTATGGGGAGGAAGGTGATCTCCATGTCTTACTCCTCCACCATCTTGAAGGTCCTCCTGCAGTTTCTTTTTATCCATTCATCTTCTGATGAGCTTTTGAGTTGTTTCCAGAGTTTTGCTATTATAAAAAAGTTGTTATGAACATTGAAGCACAAGTCTTTGTGGATATTCATTTTCATTTATCTTATATAATTACCTGCAAGAGGAATTAATTTTATAAGAAACTACAGAACAGTTCTTCAGTGTGGTATTTCCCATCTTTTATATTTTTACCTTTGCATGTATATATATGTATTCATATATATATGAAAATTACTATTTATCTACCTATTTATCTGTAAAAAGTGCTATCCAATAAAGCTCACAGTTGGTATGATATAGAATATGCTAATCAATACTGTACATGGATATTTATATGTAAATATTATACTTTATATACTAATTTATAATCACTGTTATTTCTCCAATTTATGCAATGTTTGTCTATCCCTGTGTAGTAAAATGTTTTACAAGATTATTCTGATGAATTTTAATGTTTTAACATTATTTGTTTAATCAGTAACTTTTTTAATTGATTTTTTTATTATAAGAATCTTACAAAGTATTTTTATACTTAATCTTGATGTGCATTTCTAATTAAGTCCTCCAGATAAATTACTAAATATAACATTTGGTCAAATAAAATGAATACTGTTTAAAAGAGTTACAAATTATGTTGCAGGAACCACAGACCCCATTCCATTTTCACAAGAAGTAGTTGAGGCAGTCATGCATGGAGTGGCTCTTTAACCCACCCTGTTGCCTAGAATTTGAAAAGGAACTATATTTTTGAAAACCCTACAAGATATTTGTTTTATTTTACGTTCATTTAGCTAAATAAAAGCCTAAAATAAAAAATTTTAATATGTACACTTCTGACCTCATATTCTTCCTTCACTCAGCTTTATTTTCTATATAGGTTGTTAATTTTTAGCCATTTGAATTATAGTTGACCTCATAAACTAGAATTATCTCCCATATATGTCTTGAATATTTTTATCCAATTTAATTTTTTCCTTTTTTTTTGTTTACTATATGGAAATTTAAAGGCCTGCATTTTAAAATTTCATTAATAATTTATATCAATTATTTTTCCCATTTAAATGTTCATTTATTTTATGTTTATTCATATATGATATAAATAAATCGTTTCATCATCTTTATTCAAAGAATCTCTAATATAATAGAAAGTTATATTGATAATAAAAAAAATTCACATACTTTGTGCCAGATATTTTAGTCTATTCTTATGAGCATTTTATTTTTATTTCAGAACCATACTGCCTACAGTGTATTTTTATATTTAGAAGTACATGCTTCTCACCATATTTTTTTTTCCAAAATTGTGTTGACTATTTTCAAATATTTGTTATATAATGTATGTTAATCTGTAATTTTCATGAGTCACTGATTTGATTAATTAAGGAAGATGTTAAAACCAGTTTTAAGAACATTTAATGAGTTAGGTATTTTTGGACCATTTAATAGTAGAGTTTTAGGAAAAGAATGTGAGAGGAGATGCAAAACTGATTAAATAACAACAGAGCAATAAGCAATGACCTTTGGAGTTTTCTTTCTCACTGGACAGAAATCATTGATGTCTACAATAGATAAATATCTACCTGTTAACCTCTGCTTGTACTGAGCTGTGGGATAGCTCAGTACATAGAAAATCAATTAAAGGTACAAGCCAGTATAGCATTGAAGGGAAAAAAGCAGCAATCACTTTAGTCTACGCCCAGGTCCCTCTAATCTGATAGTCCACTCCTGTGTGATCATAATTAATCTCCAAAGATTATTCATAATCACAGAGAGCTGTCCTCATTAGGTTTGGTCTATTTATTTTCATAAGTATAGCTAAAGTATTAATCATGACTGTTAAGAGATAAACTGAAGCATATTAAAAAAATTAAGAGTTTATTTGAGCAAAAATTAAATCAGGCAGCACCAAGCTGGAAGTGGGTAGAAGAACTCCATAGTTAGGAGCTTGGGGCAAGACTTTTACAGAAAAGTAGAAGCAAGGAGGAAATAATTTGATTGTCTGTAGCTCAAGTGGTTGCATTATTTGGGAAAGCCTCCTTGGCTATTTGTGATTGGTTGTCCTTAGGTTTCGATTTCTTAACCTTGAGGCATCATAGGCTTATGTTTTGGTTTACTTACATAGACTCCTAAGACATTAAAGCCCCCTCAGTCTAATGGCCATGTTCTTTAATTATTTTAATACTATATAATTTTTTTAACATATATTATTGAGCAAACTAAGACCAGATAACTCCTGTTTGTCAGTATTCACATGATATCTTAGGATAGATTTTTCAGAGATCCTGTGATTACCACTTCTATTCTGACGCTAGAAGAATAAGCTTAAGACACTTCCTCCATCAGATTTTACCTCTGTCTCGTATAAGTGTGGGTAAATTCATCTCTTATTGAAGTTTCAAAAATCTGCTAAGGTCCCTGGTCTGCCATTGGTTTTTCCAATGAACCTGAATCCCTAGAAGCCAGATACCAGTTTTCTCAAGAGGGCTTTGTGTAGGGCACTGGTTCCACAAAAAAAGGAAAGTCAATTTGTGTTCCTTAATAGTCTCCTTGCCAGAACTGACTAAATGAGAATCATTCTCAAATATGGCACCCCAGGTAGGAAAAGATTAAAAAACAACAACAATTAGGATTTACTCTGGAAGCTAAGAAAACACGTGCATGAACTTAAGCAGCCCATGAAGTGTATACTTCTATGAAAATGTACTTTATTGGCTATCTCAGGTGAGTCCATGTTGGCAACTTGAAGATGATGTACAAAACTGTTAAAGTAAAATTTTCAAAAAAGGTAAAATTATGACTCTACTGCAAATATAAAATGAACACATGTCAAAGATAGTATTAATGTACCTAAAATCCTTTCTTTGTTCCTGCAACCTTTTCTTTGAATATCCTCAATTTGGTTTATCTTCTTCACCAGGGATTTCAACTATTCCCCAAAGAAGGGGGTAAAAAATCTCTTTAGTTGGTTTGTTTTGCAAAGGTGACTTTCTCAGACATTGACCAGGTGGTAAAAGAGGTCTTACTGTTTCTAAACTGAAAAGAAATGTGGTTGCTTGGCCCACTGTTTATGCTGTTAACACCAATTCAGTCTCTCATGCAACACATAAAGCTTTATTAATTTCCACACTAGTTACTTAAAAAGGAATACATATTGCAAAGTGAGGATTAATTTTATTTTTTAATTTTTATTTTATTATTATTTTTCTGGAGAGAATTCATTCTAGTTTTATGTGTGCACACAGAACACATATTCTTCCTGTTACTGGGAATTTTCACACTGTTTCTTAAAACATAATAGCACTAGCATTACTGTGATAAGGTACCCCTGACTCCTTCCACAACAGGAAATAATTCTGTCTTAGCCTAACACTGTAGGTGATACCAGCCCTAGTTAAATTTTTTTTGGATACCTCAAACTGGTCCCTGGGCTATCACTGTTAAGCCAATTTAGAGGAAAATAACATTTCTGCAGTAATAGGGAAGTTACAAAACGTCTCAGCCCTCCTTAAGTTTATAGTTAGTGCTGTGAACATTCTGTTTGAAAAGGAGAAAAATCTCACAGGATTTTGTGGATAGAAATAACAAGACATGTGAAAATTCTCTGCCAAATAGTCCATGTCCTGCATCATTTTTCAATGAATTATCCGTTGCAGTTTCATTTTAGGTTGCATTCTTCCCATTAGTTTCATTCTTCATCCTGAAAGGAAAAAAAAAGAAAATGGAGAGACAGAGTGTTCTCTGAGAATTCGTATACCCTTAGCATATCGCTTGAACAGGAAAAAAAAAAAAAAAGTAAAGGATTTTATTTGAATACAATGATTTATCTGCTCAGTGCTGAAGGACATGAATACATTACGGTATCTTTTGCATTTGACTTTTATTTCTTTCTTAGCAAGTAGATGGTTTCAGAGACTGCTTAAAAACAATTCTAAAATGGTACGATGAGGCATTTATTTCTCTCAGTAGCATAGACTTTCATATGAATAATTGAGCTATACGTGGAATCTCAGACTACTCCGTAGTTTAAAATTTATACTAATGGTATAATGACTTTTGCATTTCCAAAGTTCACTATATGGCTCTATAAGCTTTCATGTGTTAATATACTTCAGTATTTATGTTTGATAATTTTTCATACTAAATTGATGTTAACTATAATCGTGAAATAAACATGGGCAGGGGTTCAGGAATTAATTTTTTGAAGTTAATAAAATCACATGTAATTAACTAGAGAAGTTAAATCTGAGGTATTACTTTTTCTACTGCTTTTATGCTTGTAAAATTTTACATTGCTTTCCTTGTTTACATGTAGAATTTGCTTTTTTATGCTATGTACAGTTTTCTGTATTTTAAATAACCGAATAATTTTCACATATATGTGATAACAAGAAAATTATTTATTTTAGTTTCTTGGTCAGGGAAGCCTTATTTGTAGTTTTTTAAGTAACCTCCATACTGTTCTCCATAGTGGCTGTAGCAATTTACATTCCCACCAGCAGTGCAAGAGTGTTCCCTTTTCTCCACACACTCTCCAGCATTTATTGTTTCTAGATTTTTTGATGATGGCCATTCTGACCAGTGTGAAATGATATCTCATTGTAGTTTTGATTTGCATTTCTCTAATGATTAATGATGTTGAGCATTCTTTCCTGTGTTTGTTGGCAATCTGTATATCTTCTTTGGAGAAATGTCTATTTAGGAACTGCCTTATCTTTTTAATGGACTTGATATTTTAAGTACTTTAGATATTCCTGAGGCTGAGGCTTGGTCAGCATAATATTCTACCATCCATGAAGGGGAAAATCACTGTAAATTTTAAGGATAAAATAATAAAATAATTAGAGAATAGTAGAAACATGGTTTCCATTTCCTCTCATCTGAATTCCTGGCTGAACAGTTTAAGAGAAGCTTCCCCTTCTATTTTTATTTTCCTGATACTTAGCACAGTCTTTGCCATATAGAAATCACATCATTTATGATGTGATGGATTTTGAGAAACCATCTTATTATATTCTGAGTTTTAAAGCTTAAGGATTATAAATTTATATATTAGTGTTACTACTTATAATTCAGGAAAATATTTCAGAAAATATTCAGATATTGGGATATTCACTAGGGATTCTAGACAGATGAGTGTATGGACAGTTGGTTAAGTGACACTTTGAAAGTTAAACAAAAACTTTAAAATGAATAAAATTTGCACTTCTTGGCATGATAAATGAGGTAATTCCAGAGATTCCACTTGGATGTAGTTGTAGCTTAAGAAGCTGAAAGTTTCCCACGTATCTCTCCTATATTCAGACATATTTGCCTGATGCTCCGTGAAGGCAAGGACCACTTACATTTTTGCTCACACTGTTAGTGTGCCTGCACCAGGAATCTTTTCATAATGCTCTTCCTTCTCACTTTCCCGGCCACATCTATTTCCAATTCTAATACAACACTTATCACCACATTAAATTATAAAGTGTCCTACTTGTAATTATTTGAAGCAAAAGTCTTTTTTCTTAATTTGCGTATGTTTTTATAGTGCCTGGTCGTGTCTCAGGTCACTTGGGAAATATTCAGTACGTTAGTGTTTAATGGTTTGTAACTCTCTGCTTAACCAGCAGCAGTGGTCTTGGGTTTGGATTCGAAATCAAACTTATGAGACAAGATAGTCTTCACCCAACTCTGTTACCTTGAAGCATGAACATCAAGAATATAGTAGAGATCATGTGATCCATGGCCACAGATTGCAATCTCAGTTTTTTTGCACTGGGAGTGTGGGTGTTCACAAGTGATGAGACTGAGTGGGTGCAGACCACTGTTCAGGAAAAATATGTTCCATGACATTTGTTAAAACGGTAAGGTAGACTTTATTCAGGACCATTGTAATAGGTATAGGGACCACTGCAATGGAATTTTACAGTTGGGGAGAGAGATTGAGGTCAACCCTGAATGCCCACAGCATGGGCAAGTGGGAATTTATAAGCAAAGATGTGAGTAGGGGGTCAGTGAATGGAAGAGTACTAAGAGGAAGCATCAGGAGTAAGGGGGATTAGGGCTAAATCAGCTTCGCAGAATTCTTGCTGAAGACAGGCCAGGGTCAGGGATCAGACATCACCTGGGGGATGGTGGATGAGAAACCTGATCAGATGTTGAGGATGATCAGATACAGAGGGTGGGAGGGGTCTGGTTAAACTGTTTTAGCAGAGTTCTTGCTAAAACTAGATTTTACAAGGAAGTACACAGATGGGCCTAGAAGGGTTAGCAGATTGATCAAACAAAGAATTTTTGTCAACACCTCAGTTCAGGGAAGCTTTCAAGATCTCATCTAGTTTGATAACTTACTAATTACATAAGCCCCTCAAGGGTATAGTTCCCATAATATGGTGTAGTTATATCAGATTAATCCTGATGAATCATTAGTCAATAAACAATCTCAAAAAGAAGTGGAGTTGTTTGTTCTGGTACATGGGGAATATGGCCAAGTAATCATTTCTCTTAGATCTAGCAGTATAATCAAGTATACATTTCTTGATCTAGTGTTACAAGGGGGATTCTACTTAAAGTCACATTTTCATGCTCACCTGAGCCAAGAACTTAAATGAGAAAAGGCAACAGAATTCGTGGTAACTCTTTTCTTCCACTCACTAAATTAGTTGGAAAACTACTGACCATTTTTTTTTTAATGTAACCATTTAAATGAATATATTTGAAAGTATGTTTTTAAATTTACTTTTTCAATATACCCTTCTACTTATCCTCACAAACTACTTTTTTAAAACTGAATTTATACTAATGCATCTAGAAGTAGATATTTTAAATGCATATTTATATATATTTATTTTACAAAATTTCACATTTTTCTACATATATGTTCCATGAAAAAAGTTATTGGTTAAGATTCTTAAGGATCTTTCTCAAGAAATTTATATGTTTATCCAAAAAGATCAAAATTTAAAAGCAGATAAGACCTACTAGGCTCCACTGAAATTCATGGAGGAAAAATTGTTAGGTACAACATATTGATAGATATCTTAACTTCGCTACCATTATAATTACTTTTGAATAAGTTCTTGTTTGTACATGTTGGTTCTGGGATCTTGTTTCAGTAGTGCTAGAAATGACCATAGATGAATTTTTAAGTTGTAAGAATAACATGTGACTAAATTGTCTCTGTATAATTTATTTTTGAATAATGATTCAATGTCAATTTTAATAGCAGAAGGATCCCAAAACAAATGAGTATACTAAAAGTAGTAGAGACTAAAGGAAAATATTTATACATACCTATGTTTTCATATGTACAACAATCATCTTTTTAAAGTTGTACACATCTAAAATAGTTGCCCTGATTCTGATCATCACCCACTTAATACAAATAGTTCAGAAGTCCAAACATCAGTTATTAAAAGCCTGTAACCAAACAGCATTAACTGGGAATCTATATGTACATAGTTCCTTAAGTATTTAAGTACTGTATAACAAATAATTAAGAATAAGATGAATACATTTGGCTCAACTCAATTAACATGGTCAGATTGGTACGACTGATAATTTCTTCCATTGAATTGCTTTTTATTTGTTTTAATATGCAGAGACAGTCTTATTGAAATAATCTTTAAAAAATACCTCATTATTAAACATTTCTATTGTGATTATGAAAAAAAACAGCTTTCACAAGTACATAAAAATATCTTAATATTATTAATTGTGCTCGTAATTTAACTGGTATCCCTCAGTCCCACAGTTTACTTTGTATAATTGAATACTAGCATGGGGGTTCTAAAACCTACATTTCTGGGCACCTTTAGTAGCTGGCTTTCAGTTAGTAATCCTAGTTGGAGAATCATAGGTCAGACCCTAAGGTTCTGGTGCAAATCCAGCTTTCTGCAGAAAATGATTCTCTGTTTGAAGAAAATAAATATATTGTGACTTGCTTCTTTGCCCTGCTAAGGATTAAATAACTGGTGATAAGACCCCAAGTCAATTGTGACCTCAGTTGTCAATTATCAAGTAGGGGTTCACAAAGTTATAAAGATGGGCTTGTACACAGTATACCACCATCATTTGGAAGTATGATATGCAAGATTTGGGTCAACCAGATCCTAAATTCTTGAATAAGTTAGGAGAGTATGTGGCTCAGAATCCCAAGACACACACTTCAACTGTTTTGCTCCATCTACCTCCATCCATATGTATTGTCTCATTGACTAGGACCAGTTCACCAAATGAGGAAAAAAAAAAGCCTGTATTTTCAGATGGTTATTTGCATTATGTTCCCACCAAGCAGAAGTACATGCTGAAGCATCACAGTCCCCTCACAGAGCTCCATCCCACTAGGCAAAAGGTCAAGGAGCATATATGGTTATCCACCGTGCCTTGTTCTTTGATGGGGATGTAGCCAGAGGACTAAGTTGATAACTGATTCATAACCAGTAACACAGAACCAAACTGTGTGATAGGATAGTCAGAAAAAGATTGGAAAATTATTTAAAAGGAAGTTGAGAAAGAGAAATATAGCTGAACCTTAAGTAATGGTATGGAGTGTAAGGATACCTGTATCTAAGATGAGTACTCACCACAGGAGTCCTTTACAAAGCATGATCTAGATAATTTGTTAGTGACTGCATTTGTAGCTACTCTTCAAGCTGTGATCTCTTTATTGGAACAATTAACAGAGAAAGGCATTTAATATTCAGCTACTAATGTGGAGAGCTGGAAAATACTCCCCTCGCGCTTTTTTTTCCTATATATTGATTACCCAGGACCGTCAGAAGGAGGTACTTTCAAATTGCAGACCAACTGTCCAACTTCACTGTCTTAGATCAAAGCTCTGTTGATACTGCCTCTTCCATAATTACTACTCATGAAACTTAATTGTTTCCACATCATGTAGGACATCATAGTGGTCCACTACCTCGCTGGCAGGCAGATTAGACCTGGTGAGCTGGATGTATGAATAGCAAGTATCTTAGTTGCCCATGCATAGAGGAAAACCGCTCTACTGATGCAAAGAAAAACAGACTTTATACTCCTTATTTCAAAAGGAGAGAAGTCCATATAGGAAACTGGTTACCAAGTTACTAGAAAGACTAGGTCAACAAAAGAGTAAGGGGAACGGAACTGGAGTAGCAAAATGGAAGGAGGGAAAAAAAAATCTTTTTGGCCTTGGCTCCTACCATTGTTGCTTTCTGTCTAGGTGGAAGTGGTGTGTTTATCTTGGTCCCCAGTGACCAGGGCAGAGCAGCCCAATTTCAGTGGTTCTGGGCTTTGATGGAGTTGCCCATTTTGGGCAGGTCGAGAATTAAATGCAGCATCCTCTTCCACTGCAGAGTAGGTGTTGACTCATATATGCCAGCTCTGGGGCATTAGCTCTTCTGATTTCTGGGTTTCCCTTCTTCCTGTTTGTTTGTCTAGGAGCCCATTCTCTTGCTGCCCTACAGATTTTTCTAATGATGTTGCCATGGATTTGCTGTTCCCATTCTCTGTGATTAAAATACCTAGACTGCTTTCTGTTTTTCTTACCGAAATTTGCCTGAAACATTAATAATTAAATTACTGAGCTAATAATGATCTGTAACTTTAGTGGGAACTTATTAATTACTCATCCCAGGCTCTGCTCTTTCACTGCTTTGCAAATAGGCCAATATGCCATGAGAAGCAGCATTAAGCTAAACTCTTCAGAGGCCCTGCCTAGCTCAGCAAGATATCCATGCTGCAGCATGAATTCTTACAATTTGTTGTAGTAACTTTTTGAAAAATCTAGGTTGTACTTAGCTGGAAATATAAATATGCTGAATCCGATGGGATATTAGCATCCACCCCAAAGGAAAAAAAAAATTCTTTGCTTTAAAAAGTAACTTGAATTGGTGGTATGTATTCTGCAGTGCTATTAGTTTCTTAGCTTTATAAGACATTGTTCTTAACTGAGTCTTATGATTAGATTTATAGCCCTAGTTTACACTGATTCAGAAATAGTCACCTTTTCCAATTTTGTTATCTTTTCTGTGAGTGTAATTTTATCATTAAGACTAAACAGGATGAAATGATTATTTAAACTAGAACTTTAGTAGCCCTGAACTGGAATTACAATAAGCAATGATCAAACATCCAGGTTTCATTCTATGATAACAATGGTGGTACAGGCAGTATATACCCTTGATAAGAGAGAAAGAGGAGAAAAAACTGCTGCTGTACGCACAATTGTAACCTTTAATTTATGTAAAAAAGACGAAAGGGAAAATCATCTTATCCTTCATAATGTGCTTATTATATACACTCTTGTCACTAACTAATTTTGTTATACATTCCTATCTTTGAGATTCTAACATGTGACAGGAAAACAAGATGGAAATATATTCCAGAAGAGCAGATGTTATTGATTTAGAATCATTCATTTGAAAATGTTAAAATGTCAAGTTTTTAATTATATTTTATTGTTATTTGATTTCATTGGCATACAAATCCAATCAGGGCAAAATTAATATGTGCATCTCCCATATAGAGACTTCATCTCTATATAGGAGAAAACGATATTTGAATTCAAACTTCTGTTCGATATAATTGTTCTTCCAAGTCTGCACATGTCCTGCCAAGCCTTTTTCATAAAAAATAGAAGGTTCTGCTTCGGTGGGATGGTAGCAACTGCTGGATGATAATTAAGTACATTTGTTCTTGTTTCTGGTTACAATGCTGGATGATAGCCCCCAGCTTCCCTGCAGTTAAGTGTGGCCATGAGATTGGGTAATGGGATATGGGTGGAAGTGATATGCGCTCCTTTTAGCTGAGTCTAGGACTCAATTCTCCCTGTACTTTCCCTTCTGTAGAGCTCTGAGATAGAAGAATCCTGTGCCCCTAAGTCACCTCCTCCCAAACAGCGACAGCCACTTCAGTTTGAATGCATGAGAAATAAAGTTCTATTATGTCAAGCCATTGAGAGGTTTTGCTTTATTTATTTTATATTTGCTAAAGGCACTCTAAACAATAAAAGGGATCAGACAACTTGTACTTAACCCATTAAAAAAAGCATAGTCAAAAAGTACAGTAATTGCTTTTGCTGAATTTTTGGTAAGTTTTCTTTAAAGTGGCATTTTAAAGTTTGTTCTTAATTAAAACTTTTACAAGGAATTTGAAAGTGTGTGATACAAAGTGACCTGTAATTACTCTGGGTCACAAATTTAAATCCTGAACCTTCAAAGGTGGTGAGTAAGCCGGATTTGGCTGATTACTCAGCCTGGCTGTCCAGCTAGCATCTTGCATCCCAGAACTGGTTTTATTGTTCTCCCCTATCTAGTAACACTCAAGAAATATCAAACCTTATGTTGTCATTCAACTTATGACCCAGTAAAAAAAAGTTGCTTATAATGTTAAAGAAAAGACCTTTTAATTCACAAAAAAATATTCTTTCCTATTAAGAAAGTACCTACTCCAAAGGGACTTCATGGAATCATTCTGCATATAAAGCACTCCCTATATATTTTAAAAATCCTATTATATTTTACTTTGCATATTTTTGTTCATGAGTTTTAAAATCTGTTATTATTTTAGTACTAATGAACTTCATAATATTGACAGGTCTTTAAATTACACTACAAAGGTTATGTTTTAGAGTTTCTCAAAGAGATAATACTCTAAAAACTGATGTGGTCTAAGTGCTTTGCTGAAACAGAATGCACAAAAGTAATGAAAACATTTTTTATGATAGGTGGCTATTCACATTACATTTTGATTATTCTGGGTAAGAGTTGAGGGATACAAAAACACATTTGATGTAATCTTGTAGCTTTTCAGGGCAGAATAGCACATTTGACCTTATATTCTGAAGAATGATACTTATTTGTTGTAAGATCTTAGAGTTAACTGAATTTGATTTTATTGAGTATATCTTTTCATTTAATTTAATATTTTGCTTTTTAAATAAAAAAACATTTAAGCATAGGATAACTCCACTGAGAAATAATAACTGACACGACTTCAAATGCAAATAATAAACCACCGCTGGGAAAAATTTTCATAGAGGTCACGCACCATTTATCTATTGTCTTTCACTGGGGTCAGAACCTTCATGGTTTATTTTCAACAAATGCTGGGAACTCAATTTTAAATAAAGTACTCAGAAATCAGCTTCTTGTGATATGTTAAATGTTTTGACTTTCAATGATACTTAGCATTTCAGTTGATGTCAGGATGTTAAAAAGGGAATGTTGAATCACAATTCAAAAGAATCTGATTAAACTTGAAGTGAGAGTCCCAGCAGATGAAGCAATATTTGCTAAGGAAAAAGTCACTGTATGGGATGCAGAATGAGTTTCATATGTAGGTTAAATGGACAAGAACCCACCCGAGTAATCATTTTTACTACATGGTTTGATTTAGTTACATAAAATTATTTTGATAATATGCTGATGGTTTGTTTAACAGAACTCAGTAGTTTATTGTTTTTTACTGATACAGTTGTATTTCTTTAAACCTGCTGTTGAATTATCAAAGGTATAACTAGATACAAAGGAGAATTGGGAAAGAAATAAAAATCATATTTGAAGATTCAAGACAGGTGATTTTTTTATTTACTTATTTTATGATTCAGAAAGGAATGGAATAATTTTCCTAAAAACAACAACAGAAACAAATTAGCAGGCCCTTCACATAGTTGTGATCTCATCAAAATTGAGTCAAATTATCACACCCACAAATTCATGGATGGATCTCCTGAGTATGTTTTAACCAACTAAATCTGGATAGCCTTAAGAATATTGCTCATTATTATTAGAACAAAGGCATAAACAGAAAATCAATATAAATTAATTTAAAGAAGAGGCACAGCTTATATAAGCAGCTGCTGCTGAGAGTTTACCATTCTCAATTTCAAAGGCACACTGAGGTATAGAAACTGCTGAAGAAGAAAAACAGAGAAGCTCTATGTCTTTTCCATATTGAGAAATATATTCAAGTAAAGAGAAAGCACAAGGTGAATACTCTGTAATTTCTATAAAGACATAGGGAAAACAATTTTCCAGTCTTTTCTTTTTTAAATCAATTAAGAAAGACATCTTAAAAATGATATCAGGGAAGTAGTTACAGAGCAAAATTATGAGGTAATGAATGTTCCCATTTCTCCTTTTGGAGGATATTACTAGGGAATATAGAAGTTATTTTAAAAAGAACATTGCAGTAACTGCAGTCAGGTTCATAAAGTTTTTGTATGCAGTACGTGAAGCAAATTACAAACACATAAATACATGTTTTTTGTCACAGTCGACCTGTAACATTTAGAATATTCCGAGAAGCTTTGTCAACAATAAAAATGTTTGGGAGAATGAACCAAAGAATCAATCATGCTGTGTTTAAAGTGCCATTCTGGAAAATCCACTCATAACCCTTTACAGTAATTCTGATACAATCTATAAACACGCAATATAATTTGGTTAAACAATAAAGGAGTGGGCCCTTTCTATGGAATGACTATTACTTAAGAGTATCTGATAGCAGAGCCCTCAAGGGTCACCAGGAGGTGTTCTGGTTTTTGTTCTGTTTCTGCCCAGACAGAATTACTGTTAGTACTTTCTTACATTTTGTTCCTTTTTCTGCCATATTTTATTAGAGTTGGTTTTAAACATATCTGAACTTAAGTAGTGAGACAAAATCTTAAAAAAATTCCTCTGTTAAATCTCAAACTAATGTAACTGGTGTCTTAGGTTGTACAAAGATGTTAGAAAATATTTTTCCTTGGACAGTCTGAAACTCAGATTGGTAAATTTCTGGTTTAAGAAGGCTGGGCAACGAAGAAATTTAATTCTTTATCTTTTAAAACTTTTCATTATGGAAAATTTCAAAGATATTAAAAAGTAGAGGGAAATATATCATGACTCTGATCCATCCAGATCTCAACTTCAACAAATGTCTATTCTATTTCATTTAGCAGGCCCCCTTGCCATCACTATTATTTTGTATCAAATACCAATTTAAAACATTATTAACATGCTATTAATATCCTTTATATTATCATATATCTAGTCAGTGTTCACATTTTACTTTACATTTTGTTAGATTTGGAATTCAAATAAAGTCCATTACATTGTATTAGATTAAGTTTCTTAAATCTCTCTTAACTAGGTTACCATTATATTTCTTTATATTCCTTGCTACATTTGGTTGAAGAAACAGTTTTAGTGATAACTGCATTTTTAGATGTCTCCTATAGAGATATAGGCCCCTTTCCCCATAGACACCACATAAGCATAATTAAGAATCACCTTGATAAAGAAATACTGTCACTGATGGAAAAGAGTATATTCTAGATATAGCTCAGTGGAGAGGAAGAATGTGAGCACCACTCACATTCTAATAGTGGTAGGCACTAATAGTAGACACCGCTGTACCTACTATTTTACACATCTGAAAATAAACAGAGGAAAATAGCTGTCATTTATAACTTGGTGTGCTTCACTCATTCCAACATAAATTTCAGAAATGTTTCCATGATTCTAGGCACAATCATTTGACAGAAGTAGATTAGGCAGTAATAAAAATGCCATGATGAGGTATTTTAAGGTTTTTTTTTCCCCACTGCCAGCAATATACCCCTGTTCATACAAGACACAAGATGAGTGAACATTCAAATAATAATGGGAAATTCTTGAACTATTATGTTATACATTGTTACTTATTGTTAATATTAGCAGAACGGCAAGACCAAAAATTATATCATGAGGTCAGTTAGGTGACCAGTACATTTATACACAATAGGAAGTTTTTTTAATGATCTTTAATAATTTAAAAGTACATTTATAAAATCATTTTTGTTCTCAGTTTAATAGGTTGATTTTTAGCAGGCTATGCTAATAAAGAATTTTTTATTACCTCTTATTTTATGTTTTTTAAAAATTTTTAAAAATTTAAAACTATAAATTTAATTATTGTATCAAATATTGATACACACCTATAAAAATTGACAGTTGTTACATTCATATATATGTTATATGACCGTTGTTATATTCATATATATGTTATATGACAAGCTTATTATATTGATACATACCTATAAAAATTGACAGTTGTTATATTCATATGTATGTTATATGACAGTTGTTATATTCATATATATGTTATATGACAAGCTTATTATATTGATACATACCTATAAAAATTGACAGTTGTTATATTCATATGTATGTTATATGACAGTTGTTATATTCATATATATGTTATATGACAAGTTTATTCCAACCATGTAATGTTGTTATTATAATCCCCATCATTATTTTCCATTTAGTATATCTATTTTAGAATATTTTTAACTTATCCAAATTTACAAAGCTAGTAAATGGCTGGGTCAGAATTTGAATCCAGTTTGGCTTCAGAGTCCATGTACTAACCATTATATGATGCCTCCTTTTTGCATTATTTGTTTCATGTTTTAAAATATAAAAACGTATAAAACGTGACCAAAATATTTTCACTTAAAAGCCACACCCTCGATTTCATTCAATATCAGTCTTTCTCAAAAGGAAACAGTAAACATGAATTTGATATTTAGACTTCAAGTCTGTTTTAATCCATTCAAGGGAGTTTTAAATATATGTTCTATTTATTGTTTTGTGGCTTTCTTCTAATCAATAAATTATTTCTTTTATCTATCTCTAATTAGATCTAAATCATTTTCTTTAGTTTGTATACAGCATTTCAACCATTAATATAACACTAATTATTTATCCCCTGTTTTTCACTATACAAAGAATGCTACAATATTCATCCAAATTCCTGGTATATATGTAGAAACTTTACTGTTGCCTACATACCTGTGAAATGGTGTTACTGAAATGTAGTACATACACTTTTCTAATTTAATTAGTCACCAAGTAATTGTTCTCATAAATGTTTTCACAAACTGTGATGAGTAGACTTCCAAGATGGCCCCAGAGAATCATGCCCCTTGATATCCAGGCTTTGTGTACAACCATCCCTCTATATCCTGGGGGAATTGGTTCCAGGGCCCATGCCAGTACCAAAATTCGAGGATGCTCAAGTCCCTTACATAAAATGGCATAGTACAGTCAGCCCTCCTATCCACGGGTTCTGCATCCAGCCGTAGATCACATCCACAGATACAGGGCTGACTATATTTCCCTCTGCTTGAGTGTGGCCACAATCTGAAACTTTCTTCTAATTAATAGAACGTGGCATATCCCACCTGTGATGTAAGGTTATATGGTAAAGGTGAAAGGATTTGTAGTTGTAATTAGGTCCCTAAACTTTTAAGTTAATCAAATGGAAGATAATTTCAGCTGGGACTGAATCCTTTGATCTCCATAGATCAGAGACTCTTAAGCTGAGGGCGCTGAAGCAGGAGAAGTTCTCTCTCTTCATTGCTGGCTTTGAAGAAGCAAGTGGCCATGTACGTATTCTACAGTCACAAGGATATAGCTTGTGCCAGCAACCTGTCCCTAGCTGAAATTGCAGATGAAATTTCAGTTCAGCCCCCGAGATGAAGTTGCAGCTCAGCTGGGGCTGACTTCAGACCTATGAGACTCTCAGTAAAGGACCCAACTAAGTTATGCCTGGACTTCTAAACCACAGGGAAGTGGGAAATAAAAAACGTGTGTGGTCTCAAGTCAGTATGTTTGTGAAATTTGGACATTTTTTCACATCTTTGCAAACAGTTGATTTTCCTAAATTAGTTTGAATTTTTCCAAGCTTACAGTTAGTCAGTGATCTTCATTATTTCAATTAATTAGCAATACTCTGATTTATTAAGGTGATTGAAAATATTTAAACATGTTCATTTGTCATTTGCATCTTTCATTTTGTGAAATTGTCTTCATAGATTTGACCTTCTTTTTGGATCATTTATATTTCTTTTTTACGTTTATTTTTAATTTTATTTATTTTGGTTGCGTTGGCAGTCTTAGTTGCGGCAGGCGGGCTCCTTAGTTGTGGCACATACGCTCCTTAGTTGCGGCCAGCAGGGTCCTTAGTTGCAGCTCACAGGCTCCTTAGTTGTGGCATGCGAACTCTTAGTTGCGGCACGCATGTGGGATCTAGTTCCCTGACCAGGGATCGAACCCACTTCCCCTGCATTGGAAGGCAGATTCTTAACCACTGTGCCACCAGGGAAGTTCCAGGATCATTTATCTTAATCTTATTGATTTGGAGAGGTTTTATATACTCTGAAAAGTTATAGTTTACTATATATAATTCACGTCTTCCCTCAGTTTGTCACATTGTTCTTTCTTTTCTTTTTGGTGTGAGTGAGTCTTTGTGTGTATATCGTATGTGTGTGCATTTGTTATCTGACATACAACATATATATCATATATATCATGGACACATATATATATCATATACACACAAATGCACACACATGTGTTCTTTGTTTTGTGTTTAAGAATTCCTTTCATTTTTCAGATTCAAGGTCATAAAGATATCTTCTTATGAATTTTTAAGAGCTTTGATCTTTTTTTTATGTTTTTAATGTTTATGTTTTAAGTTCTCTTGGGATTTAGTTTTATATATATTATAAAGTAGCCATCTGTTATATACAATAAAAGCCTGATATTCCCAATACCTATTATTAAATTATCCAGCTGTTTCTCTTGAATTCAGAACACCACGAGTAACATTTATCAATGTCTCAATGTGTTTCTATGTCTTGTTGGATATAACTTTGTTTTAAATATGTACTATCTACATTTTTTCATTTTGGAACTAGCTATTGTTGTTGTCAGTATAGAATTATATGGAATCATGGGGAATGAATCTAGATAGCTCTTACAAGTGAGTGTTAGGTGAAAGAATATCATAACTATATCGTGGAAGTGGTAGGACTAGATCCTAAATCTTTCTTTTTTATGATTAAGTATATTGCATTGATTCAATAAATATAAATTCATCAAATGTGTAACAAATGTAACGTACTGAGGAGACAAAAAATGAATGTGCTTGCTAACTTAAGAGGTCTTGTCATCTCTTGAAAGGTATTAAAAAAAACACATGAAGGCACCATACGTAATGGGAGTTAGTATTACAAAATAGTTATTACCTTAAACTTTGGAGTTTAGCAAATCATTCTGAACTACGAGTACTATGTGTGCTATTAACTAGCAGCATAATCATCTTTGGCAGCTGAACTCATACTTTCTCAGTGGTTTCAACTGTGTAACAGGATGGCCTCACACAAAGAAAAGCAAGAGGTAACTAAACTGCAAAAATATATTTGATGAACTAATATTTTTTCTTATTTTGTTGGAATATATGAAAATACATTTACATTTTTATGTATTATATTGGGCATTACATTAGTTGATATTTAGTTTCTGAACAAGATGTCTGTTACAACTAAGTTTAAGTTTCAGTTCTGGAATTCTGAGAAACAATTCTGTAATAGTATTCTACATGAAAGTAGTCTTAAGAAGTTGTTTATTTTGGTAATGAATACACATACACATACATATGTATATATAACTTGGAGTTGAGAAAGAAGATACAGTGGATGGCAGCCACATAAATATTTTCAAATTGTAGACTATAAAACTTTGGGGAGCCAATAAAAAATGCAGAATACCCTTGGAACTGAATTTACCTCCAATAGAAGAAAGAGAAAATAAAATGAGAGGAAAGTAGCTGCCAGAGCTAGGTCAAATTTTTAGCTGGACCCTGCTATGCTTTGTCCCTGAGCTTTGCAAGATGCAGCTAAGGTTATATAATTATGTATATTCCTTAGTAAGGTTGAAAAATGCATTTAAGTGTATCAGTCAGGGTCAACTAAGTAAAATGGAAATTGCATGAGGTAATATAAAGGATTTAGTATAAGAAATTGGTTACACAGGTATATGGAAGCTGAAGGAGCAAACAAAGAAATGTGGTAACCCCAAGTTAGTAACTGCAAGAAATTGTTACCATGTCTGTGGTTGGGAAAATGAGAAGCATTCTAGAAGCTCAGAGGAGTCTCCTCGAGATCCAAGTCTTAAAGGAGGGATACGTTTGAAGAGTGCATTGATGTTGATTCCAGAGGCCAGAACAAACTGGAGGCTAGAACCAGCTTTTGTTACAGTGCTAAACTGGTTCTGCTGGGGTACTCTGTGGCTATGTGGACAACGCTGAAAGGAACAGCAATCAGAGATGGAAACACAAGACACTTCTCCTCTAACCTTGCTTCCGAATTTTCCTTTAGTTTATCCTACTGCCAGAATCTAATGGGAAGCCCCTGATAAAGAAGTAAGGGAAATGAAGGTTGTAGAACCCTAGCTTGAGCCTGTCCAAATAGATTCCAAAGGAATTTTGGAGCTAAGACAGTGGTCCCCAACCTTTTTGGCACCAGGGACCAGTTTCGTGGAAGACAGTTTTTCCACGGACGACGGGGGTAGGGGGGATGGTCCAGGCAGTAATGTGAGCGATGGGAGCGGCAGATGAAGCTTCGCTCGCTCTCCGTGCACTCACCTCCTGCTGCGCTGCCTAGTTCCTAACAGGCCGAGGAGCTCTGAGGGACAAGAGCTAAATACGTTGCCCACCCAGCATCCACACGTATCTTGTTAAACATACTGATCTTCTATGAAACAGTAACATACTTTTCCTCAATAAGATCCACATATCCTTCACATGAACGAAGACACTCTCATCCTTTCATCCAAGAGGTATCTTGGTATCCATCTCAGGGCACTAGTCATGAAAGAATATTTGGGCCATTTTATCTTTTAGTTTAGTCACAATCCTTTGTGAATATCCTTGCAGTTTAAAGACTATAGAGTTGTCCATAAAAAATAAATATTATCTGGAAATACTAAAGGGAAAGAGGAAAAAAGGTAGAAAAATAAAAATTTGTTAATATCAATTAATTACTAGAAATATAACAAGCAGGGAAGAAAATATGCATAGTTACTATAATCTTCATTTTTATATTTAGGTTCAGTGGTTTATGTAATTCCTTTCATTGCCAATTTCATATTCTTTTTGATCTCAGCCACCAGCTCAGCTGGTCAGTGTTCAGTAACATGGAAGGATGATCCAAACGTTCATTCCTGAAGGGTCTGTATCCTCATAGGTCCTTCCTGTTGTGCCCAGTAATATTTCATTTATGTTTAAGAGTGACCTCACAAAAAATCCCTAGGTCAGAAATATTCTGTCTCAATTGTGTAAATGTAACACAGTCTGTCTTTGATAATTTAATAACTTCAGCAGTAACTGTTAGCTCCTTCTTTGCCTATTGGTTCATAGAAATGAGAACAAAACACCCAGGTGGCTATATCAACTTCTAATTCGATGTAATTATTTTGGTATCACTTGATAGAAACATTCTTACCATTAGAAATTAAGACTTCTAAACCAACCCAGAGCTGCAGAGACAGGAAGCAAAAATTTTGCAGGGAGGTTATAGTCTAATAGTGAGAAAGGCTGCACTCAGTTCCACCACTTCATCCTTGAATCCAAGCATTTTTGTTGCATCATAAAATATCAGAAACATCCCTCCTGTAAACAGCTCTTTAATCTTACAGAGAATTTTCTACCATACTGTTGGACCAGTTGCCTCTAGATGCACTGTGCAGGGAGACCACTAATCTATGGGCGTGAGCACATTGCTGTGTAACTTTTGTTGTGAAATACATTTCTCCAAGAACAATGTTGGGTTGGGTACCATGACTCCAAATAAGGCATTCTATAAGTCTACAGATAATGGTGTTAACAGAATCATTTAAGGTAAGAAGGCAAATCCATATCCAGAATTAAAGGGAATATTACAGGTAAATGATTGCCTACTCAAGAAAGGGGTCCAATGTCATTTTGCTATCCGGTGACTAGTTGCTCTTCTTAGAGGGAGGTTACTATTGAATATATCAGGGGCTCAAGAAATGGTCTCAGTTTTGGCAGGTTTTCTCATCAGCAGTTGTAGTAAGATCAGCCTTAGCAAGGAAAATTCACATTGCTGAGTTCGTGCTTGGCCTCCAAGGGACTAGTGTCATGGCCACTTTGAACATGGGCACATGGTGCACACAACAAATTAAAGAGAATGACTGGTATCCATAGATCATGTAATCTTTTTCTTCTGATTATTAAGAGTTGACTCTGCAGTAGATATTCTTTGGTAAACATTCAAATATAACACAAGTGTCTTCTCACTCTACCCCTTCTGAGAAGTCCAGCCACATATCTCCTTTTTGGATTTCCAAGTTAATAATCTTCCAATCTTGATCTTTCTAAGATCCTAACATCTGGTCAAAGTTTTGAACGCTGCCCTTGCATCATTGTGATTTTGCAATATTTTCAGTCAAAACAGGACGATCAGATGCAATAGTCAAAGGCTGCCTAAGGAGAACTTAGGCACTACTGTGTGTCAGGAAGACGGTCAATTAGAATGTTAGTACTGCACTAAATGTTTCCATTAATGCCTGCATATTAAGCAACACCACCTGTAACCAAACATTTTTTTTCTTCCTAAATCCACTGTTGTTGAGAAACTGTCTGTGTGTACATTGCTATGGAATGAAATAAAGGAGAAATGTAACAAGATCAGATGCAATGGAAGCTGAGCCATATGCATCTGGAATTTATTTTTATCATGAAGAACTATTCAAGCCTGATCATGTAATAACCTATTTCTAATTGAAGATAGGTTACACTTGTGCATGAATGATTTTATAACAAGTTGGATCAGACAGAACACAAATTATAATCAGAAGTTTACTTGATTGTATGAGCAACATTTATTTTCTATTAGATTCCAATAATAAGACCTGTTTCTCAAAACTAGAGGAAAAAGAGCACGGTCTTTCTTCAGAACTCTTGAAATCTGTTTAATGATTCTCTTATAAAGGCTTTTACAGTGGCTCTATAGAACATTCTGTTTGTCGAGGATACATAGATTATATTTGGATCTGTTTTGTCATGAGGGAAAAATAATAGAATAGCTTTCATAGCAGCCTGAAATTGCTGCAGAGCCTTCTCTTGCTCTGAGCCCTACTCAGAATGTCAACTTTATGGTTACCTCATTAATGAGCCATGAACACACACTTGTGTATGATTTTTATTCCCTCTAAAATTGAAAAAGCCCCTTTAAGAATTGTTTTTCTCTTTTTTAGTCATAGTCAGTGCAAGATATAACAAATTGTCTTTTATTTTGGGTCTATCCTGTATAGGTCAAGACCTCTAGACAGAAATTTCACCACAGGGTCTTGGATTCATGACCCTTATTAACAATGAGTTGCCCTCCCATTATCTGAGATGCACGCCACCGGTAAGAGACATGCATCTTATAGACTTGCTAGTTTTTTTCTTATTAGGTCCAGTCAGCATGACACATGAATTTAATTGACCACTGTGATTTTCCATGGGTTACAATTAAGTTCTTGGTGAACTTAATCAGTGGTACTCAAAGTAAGGTCCATTGTCTAGTGTTGATTTGAAAACTCTTTGTTACTGCCCCACAATAAGTATAGAAATTGAAAGTAAGCTTTTACTTACGTTATTAGAGACTGGCATAAATACACAGATTAGGCATCAAATAGCACTGGAGAGATTATGGACAAGAATAGGAGAGCTGGCATGGTCCTGAGACAAGACCTTGAAATTGCACTGCTATGTCAGTCAGTTGATAGCAAACAACTTACGGTGATGCATGTAAATTCGTATAGAGAAGAGGCATTTGCCAGATCAATAGCTGCGAACCAAGTGCTGGGTAAAATTTGTTCCAGGTGAGATAACATACCTTGGAGAGCATTTGCAGTTGAATCTGCCATCTAATTAAGATTATTATAAGCCACAATTTATCACTAAGATTCATCTGCCTTTTATATAAGAAATACAGCCAAGTAAGTGAGGATGTCGTAGGAATCTATATCTCTACATCTTCCAGGTCGTTACTAATTTCTGCAATTCCCTGTTACTTATCCTGATAAGTGTAATTTACAGCATTGCACATACTATAATAGATTAGATGAACATTTTAATTTATTGTACACAACTGGATGCTTTTCTGAGTGAAAGATGTGCAATAATTACATCTGGACGGTAGGTATTAACAGAGTTTGGCCATAATTTATGGTAAATAAAAGTGTCTCTCAATGCATTGGTCCAGGAGCCAATGTTGGGATTCTGATTATGCCTATTATGAATATGGAAAAGAAAATAAGATGTATACCTGCCAAAATTGAGGTCATTTCTTAAGCCCCTGATATAGATTATGCTTACTTCAATTATGCATTTAAAAACTGACAAAATAAAATAATTATAAGTGGGTCTGCAAGCTCACTATCTCACTGTGAGCTGACCTTATGTCAAAAATCCTTTTATGCTCTGACAACCATAGGTAGAATATTGTTTTGGT
This sequence comes from Neophocaena asiaeorientalis asiaeorientalis, assembly GCF_003031525.2. Taxonomy (NCBI): domain Eukaryota; kingdom Metazoa; phylum Chordata; class Mammalia; order Artiodactyla; family Phocoenidae; genus Neophocaena; species Neophocaena asiaeorientalis. The sequence continues at coordinate 2,149,835 of NW_020185316.1, read as the reverse complement.
CCTCAGAAACTTGCATTAAAGTTTAAAGTCTATATGTTCTCAAAAGTTCTGAATAATTATCATTTGCTGGTATTCTGTCACCTTTATAAATTATCCCAATTCCTTTAGAGATAGCCTTGGAATCATAATTACATTTATATTTGTCAATGTTGTAAAGTCTTTCCATAGTGAAATCTAGCCTCTCTGAATCAAGGGATTACAGAACTTTGAATAAAGTCCAGAAATTTCTTAAAAGTTTATCACTTTCCATTGTGACAATACAAATAAATCTTCTCTTAATATGAAGATTTTTTTCTGTAGTATACATCAAGTAATATTTTAGTATACTGACCTCATATTTTATTGCTAATAATCCATCGTTACTTGACCACTGCAAAGATTATGTCAAAGTATTTTGATTTCTACTTAATTCTTGCTGCCTATTACAGTATTTATGATTATTTTGTCTCTGATGATTAAGTACTGTTAGTTGGTGTCTGTTGCTCTGGATGTAATTATACTCCTGGAAATCATTTCACCCATCTCAGTGTTGCTGTTTCTCATCATCGCTTATGGTCTACATACCAACCACAATGGAGTTTATGAGGATGATGTCGGAGACCTCATTAATGCAGCTTAAGCCTTAGTGAAGTGAACATACTCTTGACCTGCTGGAGGATATATCAGGCAGATGGTTTTGCCAGTAGCACATGATAAATACACTACAGCATTTTTACCTCTCTAAACCTTTAGGATTTTTTCTCTTCATTTTTTCTAGGGTATTTTTAGTATCTCAACCTAACTGAATCTAAGCCAATACAATTTAAGATCAAGTTTCAGTCAATTTTTCAAACTGTTTGAGTCACCTCCAGCTATGCAAAGCTAGTCATTTTTTAAATCCAAAATCATTAAGTATACCCAAAACAGTAAATTCAACCTATTCTAATGTTTACATTACATTATTCTGTGACTAGCATTCTTAGAATTCATTCATGAAATATCCCCCAGGTTTCTGCTGATATGAATTAACTACATGCTCCAGTTATTTGCAGCACAAGCTCTCTCTGCTGGTTCAGAAATTTGAGCTTACTTCCCTGGATCACACTGGAATTGACTCTAGTTATATATTTGGTGGCAACAAGCGGATGAGGAAGTGGGTCATACAAAAATAGCCATCACTTCTTTAAAAAATAATAAATATGGGGATTTTTCAGCAATTATTTTCAATTATTCTTCTGCTTCTTTCTCTTTCTCTCTGCTGCTCCCACACATCTCTGAAGCTCTGCTCATTTTTCATCATTCTTTCTTTTCTTTCTGTTCTTCACATTGGATATTTCTCTTAATATACATTCAAGTTAGCAGATTATCTCTTTTGCAAGTTCAGATCTTCTGTTGAGCTCCTTTAGTGATTGTCTTTCATTTTTGTATTGTAATTTTAATATCATAATTTGTATTTGGTGCTTTTTAAACTTTCTATCTTGATATTCTGTAGTTGTTGAGTCTTTGTTGCCATATTTTAATTTCTTTAACCCTATGAACATATTTATAATAGCTTTGATTGCTGAATTCAACACGTGGGCCCTCACAGAGACAGTTGTACTGGTTTTTGTTGTCTCCTCTTTTTGGGTTACTTTCTTTCTTTCTTTCTTTTTATTTTTTTGGTCTTACAATTTTGCTATTGGTGGTGGTGGTGAAAACAGGACGTTTTAGGTAATATGTTGATCAGTTCTAAATTATGATGCCACTGGGGCTTGTTGTTGGAATTTGCTTGTCTGTGTTAATTTGACTTGCATAGACTAATTCAATATCATCTCTCTCCTGCAGTATGAGGCCAATGATGATACTGCTTGTTCTTTTTGTTTGTTTGTTTTTAATTATTGTTTTTATTTTTAAGTCTGGCTTCCTATGTGCCACTCCTTGGAAGCATAACTTAGTGACTGGCTGCAGGTTGGTCAGAGGTTGTGCTTAAGAACATAGAGCCAGTAAGACTTCCATTCTTTGTGATGTCTCTGTGTGTGGTTTGGGGAACACATTTACATTTCAGGCAGTTTAGAAGGCTGCCTGAGCTTTTATGTTCTGCTCCTGCAAAGCTTCATGTTCATCCTGACTTACAGGTAGTTGGAGCCCCCTCCGGTCTCTCCTAAGCGTGCATGTGCTGCCTTGTACATGTGCTCAGACTTCCAGAGCACTAGGGATATGTCGGAGCTTATTGAGGCCCACTGCGTCTGTCTCCTTATTCAGATTTCCCTGTTATATTTTTGGCTTGTCTGAGTATGTGTTTCTACACTTACAAATGCTTGACTTGATGGGTATCACGTCTTGAGGCAGCTGGGATGTTGGCCTTCCCTGACTGATTGCCTTGGGGTTGCCATTGTTTTGACCGTTCCCCTGGGCCTGGTGATTTTCCTATTCTCTCAATCTGGCCAGCCCCTCAGGCAGCAGAACTGCAGGTACTCTTGGCCTGCGCAACCCTGGTTTAACTACTCTGCCATTATGTTCAGTGGATGACAAGCAGAAGACCCTGGCTAAAATATCATGGGATGCAGCTGTTCTAACCAGGTTTTAGTATTCCTTTTCCCCTCACTTTGCCTGAAATATGGAAGGATTTTTCTCCCATAATCTGTGGGACCTTGATCATGTTCCTGAAGGTAAATCTCACAATACTGGGGGGAGGAGGGACTAGGTCCCTCTGGAGGTTTTAATTCTCAGACTGATCCATGCTGAGCCTCTAGCAGTTCATCAATTACAGTTCTGGTTTCCCTACTGAGCACCGATTCCCGAGGTGAGTCTCAGCTCTGGTAAGCTGTGACTCCCTGTGCTTGCCTGTCTGTCTCTCCATCTTGGGGGGCAGTGTTTTTTCTGTTTCTTCCTTTACAGATTAAAGAAGACTTGTCAATTTTTAGTCTCTTTTGGCTTTTCACTTGTTTGGGGGATGGAGTAGTGACTTCAAAGATCTTTACAAGAGGAACAGGAAACTGGAAGCTTCTAGCAGTATTCCTTGGATAAATACCACTCAATTTGTTGTGTGATGTATGGTTTTGTTAAATTTCTAGGTTTGGGGAATGGTTGGTTTTTTGAATGTTTTTCTACCTGTTGCTTTTTAGGGAAAAGATACGCTACCATTCTGCAAGTCCCATTCATCTACGCATTCACTGTATATTTATCCCATACAGTATATATTTCAACACTAGATGTTTGATTCAGGTCTTTTGTATATCTTCTATGTTTCTACTAAACATTTTGGCATAGAAGATATAGTCATCATAAGTGTTTTAACAGCCTTGTCTGGTAATTTAAGTTGGGGTTGGGTTTGATTGATTTGCATTTCTCCTGACGTGTTCAGCACCAACTTATCCAGTAGACACAGTGCCTATGGCCTACGGTAGTTTTAGAGGCCCACAGAAATGTAGTAATTTCTGTTAAAATCAGAAGGAAGAGAATGAATGAAGTTTTAGATTGAAAAAATGTCTCAATATGTAATGTTAATATATTTGTCATTAAACCAGAGAAGCTGTAAAGTATAATTTTTATTTAATTATTTTTAATGGAGGAAGAGGATCATGAAGGTAATAGCGCCCCGGACCCATGAAAGCTGTAATGCAGCCCTCTACTAACTTCTTGCTCTTGTTCATTCTTTATTATGGAATTTTACACTTGATTTAGTCTCATTCTTTCTACTCAAGAGACAGCTCATCACTTACATTGGTTTCAACAATCAAGTGGATAAACAATTCAACACCCTGATCTGTCATTTGCTTGATATTTTCAACACCTAGGGGTATTCAGTGTCAACGTACCTCAGAAACTCACTTTCATAACTGTAATGTGTACCTTGGCATTATTCAGAAAAGCTCCACTTGGAAGCAGTAGCTTCAAATTCTTCATCCTTTGGCTATCATTTCTGATTACTCCAGTAGTCTAATTTTGGTACTTACACTGTTCAACCTCTGGTTCCTTGGCTTCAATCATTAATCTCAATTCAATCCCTTTTCTCTGTCTTTATTCTTTTCCTTAGTTAGACTATTTTCTATGATTTTCAACTATTTTCTTTTTTTGCAAATATGCTTAAGTGTTATATATATATATTTTAAATCCCAACACAGGATAACTGCAGTTATTTGCTTACTTTTGTCCTATGCTGAGGCCCCTCCAGTACACTTAGAGAAAATAACTCAGAGTGGTGCCACTACACAATTACAGTGTTCAGTTTTAACTGGTCCCTCAAAACTGTCTTAAAATCTTGATGTTTCTCTATTTATTCCCTTCTCACATTTACTCCATCAGGCATTAGAAAGTCTCTCCACTGTAGATAACTACAAATCTACCACCCTTTTTTTTCATATTCATCAGATGACTAAGGTGATTTAAATGATCCAATAGGAAGCTTCTCAGCTTCTTGGTCTACATTGGCATTCACACCTGCATTTGTTTTACTCCTAAATATTATTGATTATATCAAGAAAGCTTCCCGGACCCCAGGCTGGCAGCTCAGTGCACCCGGCCCCCAGGTCTCCTCCCAGGACATGTACCACTGCCGTCCTCCCCAGGCACACGTGCCCACTCGCTACTGTTGTTTTTTTAATGTTCAAATTACTGGTGCTAGTATTGTAAATTAGCTTCAGAGTCTCTAAGTAAACAGCAGAGGACTTCCTCTCTTTGTTTTTTATATATTTTGGAGATTAATCCTGTGTCAGTTGCTTCATTTGCAAATATATTCTCCCATTCTGAGGGTTGTCTTTTCATCTTGTTTATGGTTTCCTTTGCTGTGCAAAAGCTTTTAAGTTTCATTAGGTCCAATTTGTTTATTTTTTATTTTATTTCCATTTCTCTAAGAGGTGGGTCAAAAGGATCTTGCTGTGATTTAGGTCATAGAGTTTTCTGCCTATGTTTTCTTCTAAGAGTTTTATAGTCTCTGGCCTTTCATTTAGGTCTTTAATCCACTTTCAGTTTATTTTTGTTTACAGTGTTAGGGAGTGTTCTAATTTCATTCTTTTATGTGTAGCTGTCCAGTTTTCCCAGCACCACTATTGAAGAAGTTGTAATTTCTTCATTGTATATTCTTGTTTCCTTTATCAAAGATAAGGTGACTATATGTGCGTGGGTTTATCACTGGGCTTTTTATCCTGTTCTGTTGATCTATATTTCTGTTTTTGTGCCAGTACCATACTGTCTTGATTACTGTAGCTTTGTAGTATAGTCTGAAATCCAGGAGGCTGATTACTCCAGCTGTTTTTCTTTCTCAAGACTGCTTTGGCTATTCGGGGTCTTTTGTGTTTCCATACAAGTTTTGAAATTTTTTGTTCTAATTCTGTGAAAAATACCATTGGTAGTTTGATAGGGATTGTATTGTATCTGTAGATTGCTTTGGGTAATATATTCATTTTCACAATGTTGATTCTTCCAATCCAAGAACATGGTATATCTCTCCATCTGCTTGTATCATCTTTAATTTCTTTCATCAGTGTCTTATAGTTTTCTGCATACAGGTCTTTTGTCTCCTTAGGTAGGTTTATTCCTAGGTATTTCATTCTTTTTGTTGCAGTGGTAAATGGGAGTGTTTCCTTAATTTCTCTTTCAGATTTTTCATCATTAGTGTATAAGAATGCAAGAGATTTCTATGCATTAATGTTGTATCCTGCAACTTTACCAAATTCATTGATTAGGTCTAGTAGTTTTCTAGTGGCATCTTTAGGATTCTCTATGTATAGTATCATATCATCTGCAAACAGTGACAGTTTTACTTCTTTTCCAATTTGTATTCCTTTTATTTCTTTTTCTTCTCTGATTGCCATGGCTAGGACTTCCAAAACTGTATTAAATAGAAGTGGTGAAAGTGGCCATCCTTGTCTTGTTCCTGATCTTAGAAGAAATGCTTTCAGTTTTTCACCATTGAGAATGATGCTTGTTGTGGGTTTCTTGTATATGGCCTGTATTGTGTTGAGGTAACTTCCCTCTATGCCTGCTTTCTGGAGGGTTTTTTTCATAAATGGGTGTTGAATTTTGTAGACAGCTTTTTCTCCATCTGTTGAGATGATCATATGGTTTTTATCCTTCAATTTGTTAATATGGTATATTACATTGATTGATTTGTGTATATTGAAGAATTCTTGCATTCTGGGATAAACCCCACTTCATCATGGTGTATGATACTTCTAATATGCCATTGGATTCTGTTTGCTAGTATTCTGTTGAGGAGTTTTGCATCTATGTTGTTCAGTGATATTGGCCTGTAGTTTTCTTTCTCTGTGACATCTTTGGTTTTGGTATCAGGGTGATGGTGGCCTCGCAGAATGAGTTTGGGAGTGTTCCTCCCTCTGCTATATTTTGGAAGAGTTTGAGAAGGATAGGTATTAGCTCTTCTCTAACTGTTTGATAGAATTCGCCTGTGAAGCCATCTGGTCCTGGGCTTTTGTTTGTTGGAAGATTTTTAATCACAGGCTCAATATCAGGGCTTGTGATTGGTCTGTTTATATTTTCTGTCTCTTCCTGGTTCAGTCTCGGAAGGTTGTGCTTTTCTAAGAATTTGTCCATTTCTTTGACGTTGTCCATTTTATTGGCATATAGTTGCTTGTAGTAATCTCTCATGATCCTTTGTATTTCTGCAGTGTCAGTTGTTACTTCTCCTTTTCATTTCTAAATCTCTTGATTTGAGTCTTCTCCCTCTTTTTCTTGATGAGTCTGGCTAGTGGTTTATCAATTTTATTTATCTTCTCAAAAAACCAGTTTTTATTTTTATTGCTCTTTGCTATCATTTCCTTCATTTCTTTTTCATTTATTACTGATATGATCTTTATGATTTTTTGCCTTCTGCTAACTTTTTTTGTTGTTGTTCTTTGTCTAATTGCTTTAGGTGTAAGGTTAGGTTGTTTATTTGAGATTTTTCTTGTTTCTCGAGGTAGGATTGTATTTGTATAAACTTCCCTCTTAGAACTGCTTTTGCTGCATCCCATAGGTTTTGGACCATCATGTTTTCACTGTCATTTGCCTCTAGGTACTTTTTGATTTCCTCTTTGAGCATTTAATCCATTTACATTTGAGGTAATTATCGATATGTATGTTTCTATTAACATTTTCTTAATTGTTTTGGGTTTGTTATTGCAGGTCTTTTCCTTCTTTTGTGTTTCCTGCCTAGAGAAGTTCCTTTAGCATTTGTTGTAAAGCTGGTTTGGTCGTGCTGAATTCTCTTAGCTTTTGCTTGTCTGTAAAGGTTTTAATTTCTCCATCAAATCTGAATGAGACCCTTGCTGGGTAGAGTAGTCTTGGTTGTAGGTTTTTCCCTTTCATCACTTTAAGTATATCCTACCACACCTTTCTGGCTTACAGAGTTTCTGCTGAAAGGTCAGCTGTTAACCTTATGGGGATTCCGTTGTATGTTATTTGCTGCTTTTCCTTGCTGCTTTTTAATATTTTTTTCGTTTTATTTAATTTTTGATAGTTTAATTTGTCCTGGCCTCTCTGAGCTTCTAGGACTTGATTGACTATTTCCTTTGCCATGTTAGGGAAGTTTTCAACTATAGTCTCTTCAAATATTTTTTCAGTCCCTTTCTTTTTCTCTTCTTCTTCTGGGACCCCTATAATTTGAATGTTGGTGCATTTAATGTTGTCCCAGAGGTCTCTGAGACTGTCCTCAATTCTTTCCATTCTTTTTTCTTTATTCTGCTCTGCGGTAGTTATTTCCACTATTTTACCTTCCAGGTCACTTATCCGTTCTTCTGCCTCAGTTATTCTGCTATTGATTCCTTCTAGAGAATTTTTAATTTCATTTATTGTGTTGTTCATCGTTTGTTTTCTCTTTCGTTCTTCTAGGTCCTTGTTAACGTTTCTTGTATTTCTCCATTCTATTTTCAAAATTTTGGATCATCTTTACTATCATTACTCTGAATTCTTTTTCAGGTAGACTGCCTTTTTCCTCTTCATTTGTTTGGTCTGGTGGGTTTTTACCTCACTCCTTTTCTGCTGTGTATTTCTCTGTCTTCTCATTTTGCTTAACTTCCTGTGTTTGGGGACTCCTTTTCGCAGGCTGCAGGTTCGTAGTTCCCGTTGTTTTTGGTGTCTGCTCCCCATGTCTAAGGTTGGTTCAGTGGGTTTTGATGGCTTCCTGGTGGAGGGGACTAGTGCCTGTGTTCTGGTGGATGAGTCTGGATCTTGTCTTTCTGGTGGGCAGGACTGTGTCTGGTTGTGTATTTTGGGGTGTCTGTGAACTTATTATGATTTTAGGCAGCTTCTCTACTAATGGGTGGGGTTATGTTCCTGTCTTGCTAGTTGTTTGGCATAGGGTGTCCAGCACCGGAGCTTGCTGGTCATTGAGTGGAGCTGGGTCTTAGTGAAACACAGATCTCTGGGAGAGCTCTTGCTGATTGATATTACCTGGGGCCAGGAGGTCTCTGGTGGTCCAATGTCCCAAACTCGGCTTTCCCACCTCAGAGGCTCAGGCCTGACACCCGGCCGGAGCACCAAGACCCTGTCAGCCCAACAGCTCAGAAGAAAAGGGAGGAAAAAAAAAAGAAAGGAAGAAAAATCAATAACCAAATGAAGTTATTATAATAAAAAAAATTATTAAACTAAAAAAAATAAAAATTAATTTAAAAAAAGAAAGAAAGGAGCAACCAAACCAAAACAAATCCACCAATGATAACAAATGCTAAAAAGTATACTTAAAAAAACTCAAAAAAACGGACAGATAGAACCCTAGGACGAATGGTAAAAGCAAACCTATACAGACAAAAATCACACGAAGAAGCATACACATACACACTCACAAAAAGAAACAATGGAAGAGAGCAACCAAATCAATAAACAAATCTACCAATGATAATAAGCTCTAAATACTAAACTAAGATAAACAGAAAACTAGAGACAAATTAGATGCAGAAAGCAAACCCCAAGTCTACAGTTGCTTCCAAAGTCCACCTCCTCAATTTGGGATGATTCGTTGTCTATTCAGGTGTTCCACAGATACAGGGTACATCATGTTGATTGTGGAGATTTAATCCGCTGCTCCTGAGGCTGCTGGGAGAGATTTCCCTTCCTCTTCTTTGTTTACACAGCTCCTGGGGTTTAGCTTTGGATTTGGCCCCACCTCTGCATGTAGTTTGCCCACAGTCTTCTGTTCCCACCCAGACAGGATGAGGTTAAAGCAGCCGCTGACTTGGGGGCTCTGGCTCACTGAGGCTGGGGGGAGGGAAGGGTATGGAATGTGGGGCGAGCCTGCAGCAGCAGAGGCCAACATAACATTGCACCACCTGAGGCGTGCCATGTGTTCTCCTGGGAAGTTGTCCCTGGATCACGGGACCCTGGCAGTGGCGGGCTGCACAGGCTCCCGGGAGTGGAGGTGTGGACAGTGACCTGTGCTTGCACACAGGCTTCCTGGTGGCAGCAGCAGCAGCCTTAGCGTTTCATGCCCGTCTCTGGTGTTCACGCTGATAGCCGCGGCTCGTGCCCATCTCTGGAGCTCATTTAGGTGGTGACCTGAGTCCCCTCTCCTTGCGCACCAGGAAACAAAGAGGCAAGAAAAAGTCTCTTGTCTCTTTGGCAGCTCCAGACTTTTTCCCGGACTCCCTCCCGGCTAGCTGTGGTGCACTGTCACCTTCAGGCTGTGTTAACACCGCCAACCCTGGTCCTCTCCCTGCGCTCCGACCGAAGCCCAAGCCTCAGCTCCCAGCCCCGCCCGCCCCAGCGGGTGAGCAGACAAGCCTCTCAGGCAGGTGAGTGCCGGTCGGCATCGATCCTCCGTGCGGAAATCTCCCCACTTTGCCCTCCGCACCCCTGTTGCTGCGCTCTCCTCCACGGCTCCAAAGCTCCCCACCTCTGCCACCCGCAGTCTCTGCCCGTGAAGGGGCTTCCTAGTGTGTGGAAACCTTTCCTCCTTCACAGCTCCCTCCCAGAGGTGCAGGTCCCATCCCTATTCTTTTGTCTCTGTTTTTCCTTTTTTCTCTTGCCCTACCTAGGTACGTCGGGAGATTTTTGCCTTTTAGAAAGTGTGGGGTATTCTGCCAGCATTCTGTAGGTGTTCTGTGGAGTTGTTCCACATGTAGATGTATTTTTGATGTATTTGTGGGGAGGAAGGTGATCTCCACGCCTTATTCCTCCGCCGTCTTGAAGGTCCCCCCTCTCATATCTTTATGTGTAGCCAATATTTATTTTCCTAACCTTAAATCCATAAATTAAGCTGCCTACAAAAGAAATACATCTGGGCAGTTCCTGAGAGAGTCAGACTTAATAAGACCCAACTGATCTTATCTCCTCCCCAGCAAATCATTTTATTTTCTTATGTTTCCTATCTCAGAGAATGCCTACTCTACCCGCCATTACACAAGTTGGATAAGCCTCACCACTCACAACTCCCTCTATTACATACACAGCCTGTCAATTATCGAATTCATTCTGTCCTCTAATTATTTGTTAAATGCATTCACTTGTCTGCATACCACCTGCCATTTGTTCATTTGCATCACCATTACCATTCTTCACTTGGATTCCCACAGCCGTTTCAGATTGTTCTTACTGCTGCTTTTTTTTTGTCTCACTACACACACACACACACACACACACGTACACACACACACATACTTCTTAGTGGGGACATAATAAATGGTTCTAAAACACAAATATCTGCATTTCACTGTCTACCTAGTAGTATTTAAGAGCTTCTGTTACTCAGGAAAAAGTCTAAACATTTTAGCGTGCCATATATATAAGCGTTTCTTTATAAACTTACCCATGCTTGTCTTTCCAGTCTTTTATAGTCCACTATTACTTTGTGTTAAACGTATAGATACCTTCTTACTACTCTCCAAATGTGTCGTTCTTTTTCTTTCTGGTGACTGCATGTGTTGCTCTCTTTGCCAGTAACTCTCTTTCATTCTTTTATTTCTAGCAAAATTTCCTTCATCCTCAAGACGCTTTGAAATACCAGTACACACATTGTGTTGGCTCTCCCTCCTCTGTTTCCTCATATTCCCAAGAATATACCTATTTGTTTTGTACAGTCAAAGTGCCATTTTATTTTCATGTTTTTTGTGGAGGGGAACATGGTCAGTGCTGTGGAGTATGTGAGTCGCATGTAGAACTATAGTTTAAGTAGTGCTGTGATGGCTATAAGTGTGGGTAAAATAATATTACTGTTTTTTCTTGAATAATTATTCATTTAGGCATGAATCCTGCTAGTGCTGCGAGTCCCCCTATTGATAGTAGAGTAGCTAGGGTAAGGGTTGTGATAATAGGTGTTTTGCTTCATGTGTGTGACAGTGGCAATGTAGTGGTGGCCGAGCTGTGAACGAATGATATGAATATAGTATGAGGGTTATTATAATGTAGATTAGTAGGTGTAGAGTTGTTACAGTTGGGTTGTGTAGTAAGATGGCTGTTATTCATCCTATGTGCGCGATTGATGAGTAGGCCATGATTTTTTGGAGTTGGGTATGATTTAACCCACCTCACTCTCCAATTAGGATGGACAGTGTGGATACGGATAGTAGTAGGTTTAGGTTGATTGATGGCGAGAGTTGATAAAGGACTGATAGAGGCGCAAGTTTTTGTCATGTCAACAGGATTAGGCCTGCTGTTAATGGGATGCCTTGTGTTACCTCGGGCACTCAGAAGTGAAAAGGGAATAGTCCTAGTTTTATGGCCAGGGGTACTGTTATTACTGTTGATACTGTTGGGTTGAATACTTTTGTAATGGTTCACTGGCCGGAATAGAGTAAGTTAATGATGACTGCTATTATAAGTAATATGGGTGCAGTAGCTTGTGTTAAGAAATACTTAGTGGAAGCTTCTATGGCTTGTGGGTTAATGGCGATAATGGCTAGTATGTTTATTTCAAATCCAATTCCGGCTAACAATCAGTTGGAGCTGGTTATTATAATCATAGTCCCTAAAACGACAGTTGTTAAAATAATGATAGAGATAATGGGGTTTATTAGTACAGGAAGGATATAAACCAGCATTTTCGGGGTATGGGCCCGATAGCTTGTTTAGTTGACCTTACTATAGAATGTGGTGTAATATGGTGGCACGGAGAATTTTGAATTCTCAAGGGTGGGTTCAATTCCTAAAATTCTAGAAATAAGAGCGCCTGAACCTCTATTATTTACTCTGTCAATGTAACTCTTTTATCAGACCTACTTCTTGTTTGTGGGGGGATGCTTGCCATTATGATGGGTATGGTATGTGTCGTATGCACAGGGCTGGTGTTAAAGGCAGGAAATTTTTTCAGAGTGTGTGTATTAACTGGTTATATTGGAATCGAGGGTAGGATCTCAAATTCATAGGAAGGATACTGTCACTAATAGGGTTTTGACGGTGAAGTTGATTGTTGATTGTATGTGGCTCTGGTGTCTGTGGGTTGTAAAATGCTCCTAGGAACAGGATTGTTGTGAACATATTTATTATAATGATGTTAGCGTGTTCTGCTAGAAAAAATATAGTGAAAGGGCCTGCTGCATATTCTTCATTAAAGCCGGCTGCGAGTTCAGACTCTCCTTCTGTCAGGTCGAATGGGTCTCGGCTAGTTTCTGCTAGGGTGGAAATCGTATTGTGGCTAGTGGCCATGATGGGAAGATCAACCATAGTTGTTCTTGTGTTGTGGTGAGGGTCGATAGGGTGAAAGACCCATTTATTGAGTACAGATAAGAGAATAATTGCTAGTGTTACTTCGTATGAGATTGTTTGTGCTAAAGCTCGTAGGGCCCCGATTAGTGCATATTTTGAGTTGGAGGCTCATCGGATCATAAGATAGAGTATACGGCTAAACTTGATATGGCTAGTATGAATAATACTCCTGGGCTTATATTAATGAGGGGTATGGCATGGGTGGGGGATTCATATTCTTAGGGCTAGAGTCAGAGCTAGGATTGGTGCAGTAATAAATATGGAGGTGGAGGATGTAGCTGGTCGTAGTGGTTCTTTAGTGAGTAGTTTGATTGCGTTGGCAGTGGGTTGAAATAGACCATGTGGTCCTACAATATTTGGTCCTTTTTGGAGTTGTATGTAGCCCAGGATTTTTCGCTCTACTAATGTTAAAAATGCTATGGCTAAAAGAATAGGAATAACAAGCATTAGGATATTGATTATAAACATTTTGTTAGGGAGAGGGTTTGAACCTCTGAGTATAAAGGTTTAAGTTTTACACAATTACCGGGCTGTGCCACCCTAACTAAACCCTGATCTCGGGTAGTTATTTTGTGTTTGCTTATTATGTTGAGATTACATCATTAATTGTTTTGAAGGTGCTTGTTTAAAGTGGGCCTTATTTCTCTTGTCCTCTCGTACTGGAAGAAATACATAATAAATAGAAACCGACCTGGATTGCTCTGGTCTGAACTCAGATCATGTAGGACTTTAATCGTTAAACAGGCGAACCTTTAATAGCGGTTACACCATTGGGGTGTCCTGGTCCAGCATCAAGGTCGTAAACCCTATTGTCGATATGGACTCTAGAATAGGATTGCACTGCTATCCCTAGGGTAACTTGTTCCGTTGATCAGTTTTTGGATCAATAAGTGATATTATGCTCTGACTAGTGGGTCTAAGCTTTAATCACTTGGAGGTTTTTTTGTGCTTGGAGGTCACCTGAACCAAAATTGTCAATCCATGTGAAATTTTGTTATCCCTTGGTGGTTTAACTATGTTTTTTTAGATTGATTAATTGAAGCTCCATAGGGTCTTCTTGTCTTATTTTATCAGCCCCCCCTTCATGGGGAGGCCAGTTTCACTGATTAAAAGTTAGAGACAGTAAGACCCTCATGTAGCCATTCATACAAGTCCTTATTTAGAGAACAACGATTATGCTACCTTTACACAGTCAGGATACCATGGCTGTTTAATAATTGTCACTGGGTAGGAGGTGCCTCTAATACTAGTGGTGCTAGAGGTGATGTTTTTGGTAAACAGGTGGGATTTGTGTTTGCCAAATTCCTTTTACTTTTTTAAATCTTTCCTTGGGTGCACAGCTGTGTTGGATTAACAGCATGTTTAATAAATAGTGTAGTGTTGGGTTATATTTATTTACTGTTAATTATCAGTATATTATTCGCTGATGTAAACTTGTGCAAGGAGAAATACTTCCTGTTACTCATATTAACAGTATTGCTTCTATAATTTTATAGATTAGTCCAGTAATAAGACTAGGAGCTGATTTATTTAATATTGAAATTAAGATATATTTATTGTTGAACTTTGAACGCTTTCTTAATTGGTGGCCGCTTTTAAGCCAACTATGATGCTGTTTGTTTTTATTCTCTAGTTAAGGTTGTACCCATTTCTAAAAAGCTGTACCTTTTTAGACTAACATTTAAACATGCATTGAAACTTATAAGGGGTTCTTAGTATTATTTAACGTGGAAATGAAATTCTTTCCTGGACAACCAGCTATCACCAGGCTCGTTAGGCTTGTCACCTCTACTTATAAATCTTCTCACTATTTTGCCACATAGATGAGTTTGTTCTAGTAACTGTTCATAAGTAGCTCGTCTGGTTTCCAGTAGTTTAAGTTCTCTTTGTTAAAATTTTGCTAGTTAAATCATTATGCAGAAGGTACAAGGTGTAAGCTTTGCTTTTTGTTACTTTTAATGTTTCTTTCATCATTCCCTTAGGGTGCTTTCTCTGTGGCACCATTAGTATTTAAATTTCTATCTCCATCTTCTCACTATTTTGCCACATAGATGAGTTTGTTCTAGTAACTGTTCATAAGTAGCTCGTCTGGTTTCCAGTAGTTTAAGTTCTCTTTGTTAAAATTTTGCTAGTTAAATCATTATGCAGAAGGTACAAGGTGTAAGCTTTGCTTTTTGTTACTTTTAATGTTTCTTTCATCATTCCCTTAGGGTGCTTTCTCTGTGGCGCCATTAGTATTTAAATTTCTATCTCCAATACTCTAGATGTTAGGTGAATGTTTTATTTGATTGGTTGGTGCTAGTATGATGGGAGGGGTGTGGGCTAGATTTAGTTTAAGGCATTCATAAGCTATGAAATCTTCTAGGTGTAAACTAGGTGCTTTATTTAAGGTATGCTTTGGTTTATCCAAGCACATCTTCCAGTATGCTTGCCTGTTGTGACTTATCTCCTCTCATATAATTGACTAGCATCTGTTAATAAGTTATGGTTTTGTCATAATACTTGAGGAGGGTGACGGGCGGTGTTTTGTATTCTTCATAGCAGTGTTTTGCATGCTTTATAGTGATGCTGTTGCATTTTACTTGTTTGTAGCTCTTATCTCCTGTAAAGTTTTTGAGGGCAGGGAATACTATGTAACATTCTAATCAGACCGACTAGTATTGAGCAAAACCATAATAAGGGTAAGTCAAATGCCTTTTATAAAGACAAGTTGAAGAAAGAAAAGGAGTTCCCTAACAAAATATTATGTCCAATAAATATTTAAATGGTTTTGTAATATCCACTGAGTGTGGAGCTAAAGCTTTAAGCCTAGTGTATATTTTGTCATGTCTTTCTTGTCAAAATGACTTTAGCTTATGCAAGCTACACTATTACACTTTGATAATATTCCCCAAGAAACTATATTTTTTGGATTGGGTGTGTCATCATCTGTATACGATTAATACATTTTTAGATCAACTAGAACTTTATAAAAATATATAAACTGTATGAACGCTATTTTTTAGATTTCATTTTAAATTAATCAAACAGTATAGTAGATTAAACATAAATTATGGAATTTTAATATAAAATATGTAAAATATATAATGAAAAACATGTATTTTTAGATTAAGAAAATAAAATATTAAAGCAAATCAAAGAATGTTTGGTCTGAGAGAACCAATGGTACTTCTTATATCTATTTTCCAAGCAAAATTTTAAATACTTAAAACACAAATAAATAATCTACATTGAAAATAATTTTATCACGAGGTAAACATAAGTGTCAACATACATTTAAGTATTTCTCTAGAAGCTCCAACTTAACATTTTAAAATTGAATTTGACTTCTCCTTCATTTTCCAAGGCTTTTTTCTTCCTGTGTTATTTCAGTGAAACCATCTGCAATTTATACAAACCAGAAACCTGACCTTCACAAATGATTTCTACTTTACCTTTACACTGACAACCTAATAGTTAGCAGGACATTTTGATTCTATGTCCTCCTCAATGAATTCACAACATGGAATATCCTTTAACATTACTTTATCACTGCCAACATTATATGTTTGACTTGTATATATTTTAAAATATTAAGTATAGTAGGCCCCTTTTAGGCCTGTTTCAGGTTTGATGGTAAAGGAGAAAGCAGAATACAGAAGTTGGGCAGTATGTATCAGTAGACCAGGAACAAATAAACACTAGATGGCCTGGTGGTAGACAGTATGACTTGCCAGTTTATCTGAACTTCTCTTTAGATTTCTCCCTGCATACACCTGAACTGACCAACAAATACGATACCTTTCTTTTTGAGGGGCTAAGGAGCATTTGAGAGCTGTACCAACTTACTTGTATCCTAATCTGGTCTTTGAATTGTTTGTTTGCTGTTCAGTGGGAAATTTAGGAGAAATCAGCCTCAGCTCTGGTCATTGTTTTGGCTAATCTTGCATCTAGATGATACTTTTGCAGTCTTCCCTACTCAACAAGTCAGTTTGGAATACATAAATCCAAATTATTACTTAAAGCTCTGAATTGTTTCCTTGTATTTCACCTACATCATTACTATACATGTGGCAAAAATTTGGAGAATTCTTAAAATAGTAGTCTAGAATTAAGATTAAAATTTTTGGAGCTTCCCTGGTGGTGCAGTGGTTAGGAATCTGCCTTCCAGTGCAGGGGACATGGGTTCGAGCCCTGGTCCCCGAAGATCCCACATGCCGCGGAGCAACTAAGCCCTTGCGTCACAACTACTGAGCCTGCACTCTAGAGCCCGTGAGCCACAACTACTGAGCACAGCCCATGTGCTGCAGCTACTGAAGCCCGCGTGCCAAGAGCCCGTGCTCTGCAACAAGAGAAGCCACCACAATGAGAAGCCCGCGAACCGCAACAAAGAGCAATCCCCGTTTGCTGCAACTAGAGAAAGCCCGTGCACAGCAACGAAGACCCAATGTAGCCAAAAATAAATAAAATAAAATAAAATAGGTAAAACATTAAATAAATAAATATTTTTGAAATAAAATGCAGAAAAATATAAAAAGAAATAGTATGTGTCTGTTTTATTAATACCGAAGCATTGATCATTAATTGATTAAATGCAGCCATTTACCAGCATTGACTTCACAGTTTACTTGTGACTCTTTTTAAACTTTAAACAGATGGAAACGTATAGAATGTGTTCTTCTGTGTTTGGCTTTTATCACTTAACATTAGATTCATGGGATTTATTCATTGGTGTATACAGCAGTTTCTAGTTTATCTTCATTTTACGCAGTACTATTAACAATTATGTGAACATAACCCATTTTATTTAGCCATTCTACTGTTGAACATTTATTTTGTTTACTTGTTTTTTCCTAGATATTGACTATAATAATAACGTTAATATGAACATACTAGTATATATAGTACATATCTCTTGGTGAGTACCGTACACATTTTGATGGGAGTATATATAGGAAACAGAATTCTGGGTCACAGAGCATGGCATGTTCAACCTTGGTAAATAATATCAAGATACTTTGTAAAGAAGCATGCTCTTTCACATTCACAGCCTATAAAGTCACCATTGCTCCACATTCTCTATGTTTAATGTTTTTAATTTTTTTAATTGAAGTATAGTTATTTATAATGTGTTAGTTTCAGGTGTACAGCATAGTGATTCAGTTATACATATAAATATATTCTTTTTCAGATTCTTTTCCATTATAGGTTATTACAAGATATTGAATATAGTTCCCTGTGCTATACAGTGGGTCTATTTTATATATAGTAGTTTCTATCTGCTAATCCCAAACTCCTAACTTATCTCTCCTTCCCGCCCCCTTCCCCTTTGGTAACCATAAGTTTATTTTCTGTGTCTGTGAGTCTCTTTCTATTTTGTATAAGTTCATTTGTATCATTTTTTAGATTTCACATATAAGTGATATCACATGATATTTGTCTTTGTCTGACTTAACTTCACTTAGTGAGGTAATCTCTAGGTCCATCCATGTTGCTGCCAATGGCATTATTTCATTCTTTTTTGTGGCTGAGAAATATTCCATTGTGTATATGTACCACATCTTCTTTATCTGTTCATCTGTTGATGGACATTTAAGTTGCTTCCATGTCTTGGCTGTTGTAAATAGTGCTACTATGAAATTTTAACCATCTGGTGAGTGTGTAGTGGTATCAATTTTACGTTTATATATATATCTCTCTGATGGTTAATTGGATTAAAAATCTTTTCATATACCTGTTAGCCATTTGCATATTCTCTTTTGTCAAGTGTTGTACAAGTCCTAATTTTCTATTTATTGACTGTTCTATCTTTTCTGTGCTGATTTGTAGAAGGTCTTTATATATTTACAAACCTTCAGTTAGTTATATGCATCATATCACTTTTCCCCTAAATCCCTGTCAGTCACAGATCTTTTTGCCATTACCATAGTTTTGCTTTTTCCAGAATGCCGTGTAATTGCAGTCATACAATATGTATTCTTTTCAGACTTGCATCTTTCACTTAGCGATATGCATTTAAGATACATCCATGTCTTTCATTATTGATAGCTTATTTCTTTTTGTCACTGAGTAATATTCCATAGTATGAACATGTCACTTGTTGAAGAGCATGCTGGTTGCTTCAACTTTTTGGTGATTGTAAGTAAAACACATGCAGGTTTTTTGTGGGCATAAGTTTTCTAATGATTTGGGTAAATACTGAGGAGTGTGATTGCTAGGTTGTATTGGAAGACTGTGTTTAGCTTGGTAAGAAAGTGCCAGATTGTCTTCTAAAGTGGCTCCTAGCATTTTGCATTTTTACCAGCAATAAACGAGATCTCCTATTGCTCCACATCTGAACCAGCAATTGTTATTTTCAGGTTTTTTAATAAATTTAATCATTCTAATAAGTGTGTAGAAATATTGTTAGATATACATTTTTTAATATTTTCTTGCATACAGTAAACTCTAAATTATTTTTTAACACTTCTACTCCTTGTGTTTTTTTTTTAATAAATTTATTTTTTAATTTATTTTTGACTGTGTTGTGTCTTCATTGCTGTGTGCTTCCTCTAGTTGCAGAGAGCGGGGGCTACTCTTCATTGTAGTCCATGGGCTTCTCACTGTGGTGGCTTCTCTTGTTGCAGAGCACAGGTTCTAGGCGAATGGGCTCAGTAGTTGTGGCTCGCAGGCTCTAGAGCACAGGCTCAGTAGTTGTGGCACACGGGCTTAGTTGCTCCACGGCATGTGGGATCTTCCCAGACCAGGGCTCGAACCCATGTACCCTGCATTGGCAAGCGGATTCTTAACCACTGCACCACCAGGGAAGTCCCCTCCATGTGTTCTTAGTATCTATTTTTATTTATGTTATTCTGAAAACAAACATGAGATTTCTGGATCTGTAGTCAGACTCATTATCACTTGCCATAATAATCTCATTAGTTCCTGTGCTCGTTTTGTCCGTTTTGTACAACCCATGTGCTTAATACAGCACATGCAAAAAGGAGTTTCTGACACCTCCTATCGGGAATCCCAAAAATATGAATCTGGGAATTTATATAGAAATTTCTATGTATACATATTGTCACCTCTCCTCAAGAGAGTGAGAGAAGTCTAATTTCCCTAATGTAAAGGAATCTTCTCTAGGAGAAAAAGCAGAGTCCCTAGTTTACAACTTGTTGGAATGCAAATGAATGACTCTGGTGTTTATCCCCCTTTGAAATGTAAACACATACCTGTGAGGAGATAATCTTTGTATCCCTCTAGGGGGTCTCTGTGTAATCCCCCTTTAACTTCCTAGGCTTGTCTCTGAAACCAGATATCAGATTTCTTTGCCTGGAACATAACACACTACCTCTGCAGAAACATGACAATATTCATACTGCATTTTTCTATTATTAGCTCAATTTTGCATTTTTCTTTGTACAATTATATCATCTGAGAATTTTTACAATTTTATTCCATTAACATATCTATATCTCTTAAGTCTTTTTCTTGCCTTAGAGGACTGGCTTGGAAATTTAGTACAGTGTGGAATATAATCAGTGATACCAAGCCATTCTTGGTTTATTACATTTTCAGAAGAAAAGGCTTCAACTTTGCACAATTAAGTAGTATGGTGTTAGAGGTGATTTCTTTTGTAGAAACCATTTCCTTCTATTTCTAGTTTGCTATGACTTTTTAACATATACAGATGTTAAATATTATCAAACGCTTCCTCCATGTATCAAATGACCTTATACTTTTTGCTTTTATTTGGATGTTATACTGATTAACTTTTCAAAGGTGGAATCAATTTTAGACTGAGCAAGCATTGTTATAACTATTTGAATAATGCTAGATATAATTTGATAATATTTTGTTTAGAAATATTCATCTATGTTAATGAGAATAATTGTCCTGTAATTTTTCACTTTTTACAAAGTCCTTGACAGTGTTTGGAAACAGTTATGCTGAATGCATACAACACTGTTGGAAATGGCCTCTTCTTTTATATTCCTGGAAGAGTTAATAACATTTTAAAATTAGTAGAAATCCCCAGCAAAATTAGGTGGCTTTGGAAATTTCTGTTAATAAATTATAATTAGGATTTTAATTACTTAAATGGATAAGGGATAGTTTGATTTAATATTTCTTTTTTTTTTTTTTGCGGTATGCGGGCCTCTCACTGCCGTGGCCGCGGAGCACAGGCTCCAGACGCGCAGGCCCAGCGGCCATGGCTCACGGGCCCAGCCGCTCCACGGCATGTGGCATCCTCCCGGACTGGGGTACGAACCTGTGTCCCCCGCATCGGCAGGTGGACTCTCAACCACTGCGCCACCAGGGAAGCCCTGATTTAATATTTCTTTAATATCAGTTTTGCAATTCATTTTTCTAGAAATCTATGTATTTCATCAAAATGGTAAAATATTTATTGTTATAAATTTATTTAATAATACAATCATATATGGATCTAGTATCTATAAGATTCATAGTGGTGTGCAATTTATTACTTTTTTTATAATTATATATGTATGCTTTTCCTCATTTCTTCATGATAACTTCTATGTTTTTATAAAGTATAGTTTTGGTTAGTATCATCTTAGAATTGTCATTCTCACTAGTCATTCAAAGAGGCAAATTTGCAATTTTTTCTATTTGTTTTCTATTTTATTGTCTGCTATTACAACATTTATTAAATTCTTCAGAATTTCTCTGGGTTTCATTTTGCTCCCTTTTTAATTGATATTTCATTTAGCTCCCTTTTTAATTGATATTTAATTGATATTTGGTCTTTTTCAGTATAGTTTCCTTCTCATTATTTAGTAGTGAGAGGTTTTTAGATATTTCAGATGAAAGCCTTTTGTTAGAGATAAGTATTGAAAATATTTTCTAATAGGTTTTGGCTTGCTCTTTTATTTTCTTAACAACATCTTTTTTGTATTTAAGTGAGGTTTATTGAGATAGAAATAATATGCAATAACATTAAAACTTTTATGCCTAGAGCTTGTTGAGTTTCAACAAATGCACACAGTCATTTCTCAAGAATGAATTAGCACCACCATCAAGAATTAGAGTATTGGGACTTCCCTGGTGGTTCAGTGGTTAAGAATCTGCCTGCCAGTGCAGGGGACATGGGTTTGATCCATGGTCTGGGAAGATCTCACATACCACGGAGCAACTAAGCCCGTGTGCCACAACTACTGAGCCTGCACTCTAGAGCCCGAGAGCCACAACTACTGAGCCTGTTTGCCTAGATCCCGTGCTCTGCAACAAGAGAAGCCACCACGATGAGAAGCCCACACACCGCAACGAAGAGTAACCCCTGCTCACTGCAACTAGAGAAAGCTCACGTGGAGTGACAAAGACCCAATGCAGCCAAAAATAAAAAAAAAATTAAAAAAGAAGAAAAGAATTAGAGTATTGCCAGTGCCTCAGGAAGTTCCCTAATGTCTCTTTGTCCCCTCCAACACCTCAGCCTTGATCTCTTGCCCTGTAATTTTCCTTTTCAGAATGTCAGTATTTGAAATTATACTTTATGTAGCCATTTATTCTCTAGACTTTTTCATTTAATATAAAGATTACAATAGTATTTATTCATGTTCTTCCATTTATTACCACTTCATTCTCTTATTGATGAGAAATATTCCCATGTTTTGACTTACCACAAATTGTTCTTCCATTCTCCACTTGATGGACATTAGAGTTGTTTCTGGTTTGAGACTATTATGAATAAAGCTGCTTTCAGATGGTTTGTTGAAATGGCATTTCTCTTTGAATTTTATCTTGCCAGCTATATTAAAAATTAATTGGCCATATATATATATATAGAGAGAGAGATTTCTGTATTGTCTTTTTTTTCTATTGTTATATATGTCTGTAATTACGCCAATACAACAAATTTCTTGATTGCTTTAAGGATATGGTAAGATTTGAATTAAATAGGGTGAGTCCTCCAAATTTGATATCATTTCTTTCAATTGTTTTGGGTATTTTTGGTCCTTTGCTTGCTCATGTAAATTTTTCAGTGTTTCCAAAAATGCCTGCTGGGTCTTTGATTGGCATTGTATTGAGTCAACAGATCATTTGGAGACAGTTGACATCTAACTATATTAAATATTCTGATCCATGCATATATTTCTCCATTTATTTAGGTCTTTAATTTTTTCAGCAATGCTATGCTTTGTAGCTTTTGTCCTACAAATCTTCCAAATATTTTGTTTGATTTACCCACAACATTTCATGTTTTTATGCTGTGGTAATGGTATATTTTAAATTTTAATTTCCAGTTGTTTCTTATTATTTTATAAAAATATAGCTGATTTTGCTTATTGGCCTTGTGCTCTGTTACTTTAATAAATGCACTTCTTAGTTCCTAATAGCATTTTAATAAATTCTTTAGAGTTTTCTGTGTTAACGATTATGTAATTTGCACATAGATTTTGGTTTTCCTTTTCAATCTGCATAGATTGTATTTGTTCTTTCTTATTGCACTGGTTAGGGACTCCAACAATGTTTAATAGCCATCGTCATTCATTAAATTTTCTTGATTTAGGAAAGCTTTCTGTCTTTCATTATTAGACATGATGTTAGCTGTAAGATATTTTTAAATGCCTGTTCTCAGTTTGAAGAAGTTTCCTTCTATGTCTAGTCTATTGAGTTAATGTCAAATGTTATATATGAAAAAATGTGGAGGTAATATATGATTTTTTTTTATTTTTTGGCCAATATAGTTTACATATCTCTCTGGAAGGCAGTGGACTAGGGATACTATTAAATTGGATCATCATAATCAATTCAAAATACTGGATTAGAATGATCTGGTACTGAGCTTGAGTCACTAAATAGTCTGCTTAATATTCTTCAAGAGGTATAATCCCGAATGCTTGGGTTATTCACTAGGGCCTTCAAGGTTAGCACACTTGAAATCTATTTTTATTCACCAAATTTTCATTAGGAAAAAAAAACAAAAACAAAAACTTCTCTGCTTCTTAACTCTTGATTGGGGTCATCAAATGGCCCAAGGAGAAATACAGTGCCAGATACCTTGATCACCTTTTTAGTTTCCCTTCTTCCTTAGGTTTTTAAACCTTTTATAAATCCTAATTACCTTATTAGCTCTGTGATGCTTTCAAGTAGATGAAAATATTTCGTCCTGGTTTTACAGTTAATATCAGCAAGAGGGGTTGGTCTGAAGCAGCCTAGTCTGTAATTACTAGAAAAAGAACCTGAAAATACTTTGAAAACAGAAAAAAGACATCTCTATGATTAATGCAGAAATTATTTATATTTTATTCAAATATCACTATTAGGATATTCTGGCTACAGTATTCTAACTACAATAGCAGTCTGCAAGATGCAGCTTCAATTATTAACTTTCAATAGTAATTTTTTAGAACAATTGAAATATATAACATACTTATACACCGAATGTTTGATATTTATTTTGCATTGAAATTTATATTATTGATATTATATAATGAAAAGATGTACGTAGTGATATTGTGTAATGAAAAGCAGATAAGTAAATAATAAATGAGAAATGTAATTTTAAGTCATTTTGATACCACTGAAAGGATGAGAAAAGTTATGCAAATCAACTAATAAGATAACAACAGCTTACTTTGGCTTATCTGCCATTAATTTCCTAAGGCTTCTGGAACAAATTATCACAAACTTGCTGACTTACAACAACAGAAATGTACTCTCTCTCAGTTCCGGGGGCTTCTCGTCCAACATCAATGTCTCTGGGCCAAGATCAAGGTATCAGCACAGCCACACTCCCTCTCTACAGGCTCTGGGGAGAGTCCTTTCCTTGTTTATTCCAGCATGTGGTCAGTCCTTTACTTGTGGCCACAGCACTCCAGTCTCTTCCTCTGTGAACAAATTGTCTTTGTATGTGTCAAGTGATCTCCCTCTGCCTTTCTCTCAAAAGGATACATGTGATTGTATTTAGGGACCATCCAGATAATCCAAGACAGTCTCTCCATCTAAAGATCTTTATCTTGATTGCATCTGTAATGTCCTTTTATGTTATGTAAGGTCACATTCACAGGTTCCAGGAATTAGGAAGTGGATATCTTTTGGAGGCCATTATTCAGCATATCACACTTCTCAACGCTGCCAAAATCAGGAAGAAAGATTTACAATAATGATGTTTTACACATTGATTTTATACCACTGTTTTAATAATGTGCCATGGCATTGATTTATTTCATTGTTTCTATGCTGGAAATTATGAGAGAAAGTAGAAATTGAAAGATGACATATATTGATGATATATAATCAGACTTTATATTAATATAGTTATGAAAACATATGACTACATTTTGAAAAACATTTAAAATGTTCATAGGAAATATTTACTGTAGACCTATGATTGTAAATAATTTCCATTTAAAATCAACCTCCTTAGACTTATCTGGAGGACTAGATTTTCATTATCTCTCTTGTCAAGCATTACGTTATCGCTGAAATTTAAGAAATAGCAGAAGCCATTCAGTTCAACACTGAAGTTCCAAATATTTCTCAATTGTTCTGGTTTAGATTATTCTAATTTTTTACACTTAATCTTGGAGTCATTTCTATTTTCCTCTAATCATTTTATTAGTTTTATAAAATTTTATAAATTTTATTAGTTTTATAAAATTTTATAAAATTGAGACATATTTCAAATACCATAGGAAAATGCAGAAAACAACAGAACTTCATGTGTTACTTAAAACACTTTTAGTTTTGCAATCTTGAGTCTGATAATATGGTTCTCTCTCTTAATTACTGAGTATATACTGGAGAGGTCCAGAGAGGTGTAGGAGTCCAGTTAGGAAGGGTTTACAGTAATTCAAGCAAGGGATAACTAAAATTCAGAAGAGAAAAGTGTTGATTTATATGCAAAGAAAGGATGCACTAAAGTAATATTTATTAAATGACTCTGACAATACTTTATAATGGATTGCTTATGGGGGATTTGGTGGTGTACTTGCCTGAGATAGAAAACTCTGGAAAAGTATAGGATTTTAAATGATGTGAGAAGAGATTATGATTTTATAAGGAGCATGCCAAAATTAGTCTTTTGTTGGGATATCTATGGGGTGATATCAAATAGGTAGTCAGAAATATAAGTTTGGGTTACAGAGGAGAGGTTTTCTATAGAGATCTAAATTTGATAGAATACCTGAGTTTGAAGCCTGGCTTCACCCCTTACTATATGTAAAGTCTTGGACAAATTATTTAGGTTCTTTGAGTCTAAATTTCCTTTTTACAATGACAGATAATACATTACAGATAATAAATGATACCTACTTCAGATATTTACCATAAAAATAATGCTTAGCGAATAGAAGAAGAGCTGTCTTAGAGTTAAAATGCAGTAAATGTTAGTTCTTAATATGTCGTGATGATAACAGTACCTTATGGAATGCACATTTCACTTTCACTAAAAAAGAAAATTCATGTCAAAATGAGCAGTAACTATTTAAGTTCCCATGAAATAAACAAAGTAGTATTAATCTTTTCAAACTGTATCAATCATATTGATATGATATCAACCATATATCAATATATTAGCTACTCTGTTATTATTTATGGGACATTTCTGAATCACTAGCAAGGCAGTTTTTTTGTTAAATGTCTAGTTATATGTAGTTATAAAATGTATTTTGTACATTATATTATTCTACAATTTACTTAACCCTTTTTAAAATTTCTTTTTTACTGATATAGAGGCACCTTTTTATTTAGCTCTCAATTGTTTCTTATATGTACATAAATATATATATAATTTTAGCATTATACAAATAGTGCTGGTTTCTAGTAGATAATGTTTATCAGGCTAAAGAAATTCTGTCTTATTGACTTCTTCAAGAGAATATTTTGACTTCTTTTTAAAATAACTTACTATTACTTATTTATTATAAAGGATGCAAATGAACAGCCAGAGGAAGAGTTACATAGGGTAAGATTGGACAGGTTGCAAGCAGCTTCTGTCCCCATGGAATCTGGGGTATGCCATCTTCCCTGGCACATCAATGTGAGAATATTTTTACTTTAAAATGATATACAATTGATTTATTTCTCTATTTCATTTGGATTTGAAAACATATAAAATATTTTAGTAAATATTAAAAATTGATAAGTTGTTAGACTGTATTCAGTTAGTGAAAAGAAGTTGAAGAAAAATGTAATGCCATATAGCAGGTCATTGAGGACTATTACAATTAATTAAACAAACTGGAGTGTTTGGATTTCATCTCCATCTCAAACAGTAGAATTATCACTTACAGTTTCTCTCTGAAAAGTTAAGGAAGCTCTATAAATAAATAAATAACTACTAGCAAATAATATTTTTCTCTTCTGTGCTCCATGGTGTATTCAGTTATTACATAAGATCAACAAGTACTCAGTTACATACCCTGCCAAAGGAGGTAGAGTACTTAAGTTTAAAATAATGAAATTTACACAAGAATATTTATTGTAAATATGTTATACACCTAGCCCCTCTATGGCACCAGAGAGAAAGCTTCTTATGCATATTTCTAAACGTCAAAAAGTACATTAATTTATTAAGGTCATGGAATTTAAAACTGTCTAAAAATTAAGCTTTATATTTTTCTAATATTTTCACATGTTATGGCAAATATATATAAATAAATATTATGATTATATACGATAGCAAAATTTTACTTTACCATTATCAATTATTGTTGAAATTTGTTTGCAGATTTTGGTTTATTCCAGCACAGTTGTCAACACTACTCTCCTTTTTAACCCAATTTGAAATAGATAAAAATGTAACCTTAGGGCTTCCCTGGTGGCGCAGTGGTTGAGAGTCCACCTGCCAATGCAGGGGACATGGGTTCGTGCCCCGGTCCGGGAAGATCCCACATGCCGCGGAGCGGCTGGGCCCATGAGCCATGGCCGCTGAGCCTGCGCGTCCGGAGCCTGTGCTCCGCAACGGGAGAGGCCACAACAGTGAGAGGCCCGCGTAACAAAAAAAAAAAAACAAAATTAACTTTAGAAATAGTAGTGATAATATGACCTTTATTTTATTATTGTGAAAAAATCTATCCTTTACTAATTTTATGTGTAGCATATAAAGTGGTATTTGTGCAACACAAAATAAATAGATTTTGCACTTAGAGATCTTTAGCTAAGTAACAAAAACTCTAAACGCAATTCAGAACTAATCTAAAACCAATAAAATAAATCTGCAGCCCATTCCAGGTAAAGTTCTTTTGACAGTCACTTAGTGACTTGTGAATAAGCTAAATCCAGTGTCGCTCATTAAAGACATGGATAAACAATGGCTTAAACAGTCCTAACACACATTAAAGCTCCAACTGAAGGTAGGAAAGGATTGGACAAATTAAATTTTAATTGACTAGGGATCACTTATGTCCTTAAGGACTTAGACCTTTAACTCTTCAGTTGTAGAACTACCTGAGCCCACTTGTTTTTTCCTATTTTGCCAAGGAACTTATCTTTTACAGATTTCTGTTCCTTCAGAAAAATTTGGTAGAATATTATTTTTTGATAACATTTTGATTATCTTCTAATCGCTTTGTGTTACTTTCCTACAGGAGCAAATATGCCTGTTATAGTTTGATTTCTGTCACTGTTCTCGGAAAATGAACTTTACAATATTTAAGACTATTGTTGATATTTGTGTCAGTCATATGTAAAAATGTAATTTATTTTCAAGAATGATATTCTAAATATCCATGAAGCAATAATTTTCTTCATATTTATTTTGTATGCAAATTTAAATATAAATAAGTTATATCAAGAAATAAATTAATGCAGTGGCATATTGTTTAGATCATCAGCATGATGATAAGTCACTTGGCCAGACCATTTTTAAGATCATTATAAATGCAAAGAGTTTTGCCTGCCAATACCAGTGAAACTGTATGTTACTGGACTAAGTTTAGTTTTAGATTCCTGGAATGCAACATCTTCAAATGGGACAATAAATAGGCATATACCTATTAGAGTACACATAAATTAAATTTTATTTGTCCTTAGAGATAACTACTTTAAAAAGACATTATTATTTGAATAATAATGAATTGAAATAATATGAATATTTAAAATATGAATATTTTAATCCCTATCACTGTGATGTTGTTAATGAAGTAGACTTCATAAATTTTCAGTTAAATTAAGAATACTCAGTTTCAGAGTTAAGAATACTCCTCGATTCTCAGCATGTTGTCTTTGGTAGGCCATCACATATCTTACTTATTAGTTCTTTCATGATAGCACCCAGGTTGGCTATACTCCTCTCCTCATTAAGAACAACACGTAATGAACATCCTTGAATATGTACTCCTACAAATGTTTGTGATAATTTCTTTGAGATGTATATTCAACAGTGGATTGTTTGGTTCATGGGTCATACAGATATTTATTTCCACTAAATACTGTCTGTTTTCCGTAAAACACCAAATAGGTTGTACTACTACCTATGATGCATAAAAATTCTTGTTTTCTCACATTTTTAATAACACAGTTTAATATGTATATTTTTAGTTCTGTCATTTTATGGGCGTAATGACTGTAGTCATACCTAATCTCATAGAATTCTAATATTTTAAAATACCTAGTATGCACAGTTGTCTGTACATTTCTGTTTCAGAGTTTATTTATCTGTATATACTCCAGTGTGAAGCATAGAATACATTTGAAGAGTTCCTTAAAAATGAAGTGAGAATTTTGTTTGGGATCTTAGTGAATTCGTAGATTTTGGGGGATAATTTAATAATCTTTTTTTTTTGTTATATCTTTCTATTGATAGGCATGGGATATTTCTCTGTCCAAATATTATTTTATGTCATTATATGCATAAAGACCATGTGCATTCTTCCAGTTTGATTCCTGTATATTTTATAGTTTAAGCCACTGCTTTGAACTGTAATTTTTCTGTAGTTTAATCTGTGCTTATTCTTAATTTTTTAACATGTATATTTGTATCTGGCAATCATGTTGAATTCAGTTAATTCTGATAACTTGTCTATCAGAAATGCCATAGAAATGTCTTAGCATTTCCATGTTGATGGTTATATTATCTACAAATATTGGTATTTTGATTCCTTCTCTTCTAATTCCTTTGTCTTTTACTTACTTTATGGCACTATCTAGGGCATGCAATCATGTGTTTTTTCCAAGCCTTTTCTCTTGAAATGATAAGGTTTTGCGGAAAAAGATTATGCAGTCTTCTGTATAGAAAAAGAAATGCACAAACACATGCAAGCACAAAATGATAGCTGATATTAGCAATTTTTAATATATATAAATTCAGATAATTCCTCTATTTTCAATAAGTGATAGCACCTCATGCATTATTATTTATCTTTCTTTTTGTCTACCCACCATTCCCACTTCAGAGGTATCTGTTATCGTCCAATTTCTGAGACTTTCTGAACTTCTTCCAAGTGCATCAGTTTACTTCTGGGCTTCCTGCATTGATAGTTACAATTTTAGGTGTAATTGAAGCACTTAGACATTTTCTATTTACGTCTCTGCTTGTAATTTCAAAATAAATTTACTGTCCTCTATCTCATCATTTTTGGCCTTGAAGGTAAAAACAAATAATGGATTTTATTGTAATTTAATGATTCATAATAAATAGATGTAACTTGTTTTCAACTCACCATTTAGAATAGAAATCTATGGTCCTGGGTTTTCTTACATGACCAGCATCAGTAATTAAGCAGACAAGTGATCACAGAGATACCACATATCACCTATTGAAATCATGATAATGCTTAAAATGGGGATTACATACACTTACAGGGTAGTTATTTTAAATATATAATAAAATGCAAACTAGGGATTCAGAATATTATTTATTCCTGGATTATCAAGACCCTATATTCCTAGCATAGAGCTTTAGAGGGAAGCTCAATATCCTCCAAATTCTGATTAAAATACTCAAAAATTATTAATTTTATAAATAATGTCAGAAAGGATTAAAAAAACTCAAAATATAAAGCAAATGTATAGTTATACATATAGACATAATGTGTATATGTATGTTTATATATTTATTTGTATGTACTTTATATATCAAACATTAAAAATGAAGAAGTAAAGCAGGAAGATAACTGATCATGTGATAGTGCCTGGATCGAAGAGTGATATATAATTTCGATGAGCCATTTGTGTTTACTACTAATAATTGATATATAATATGCCTTCTTTGATGCCTTTAATAACCAGTGTTTTAATGCTGGGTTTAATCTAATGTAATATTCTTTTGCAATAAATGCATCCTCTTGTATACTGCTATTTTGAAAAAAATTAGGAAATGAATATCATTTCCCAATTTTCCTTCAGTTTTCATTTCTTTGAGAACTCTTCCATAAATCTTAATTCTCCACCTGGTATATCAACTGAGATTTTTTAAATTTTTTAATGTTTCCATTTAGTAGTGCCTCTATATCATGTCTTTGCAATTGAGTAATTTATTGTTTATATTTGGACTGACTCACATGTTTCCGTTGCTTATTAGAAGTGCCCAGTCTTGCCTGAAATTTATTTAAATTGGAATTATTCCGTTTTTTGGGAATAGCCGTGGTGTTTATTTTTTTCTGTTTTGTTTGGGAGATTTTATTTATGTCATTTTTCCCTGTGACTTTCCATATACTTTTCTAGAAAAAAAGTGCAAAAAACAAAGAGAGGAAGTCCTCTGTTGTTTACTTAGAGACTCTGAAGCTAATTTACAGTACTAGTATCAGTAATTTGAACACTAAAAAAACAACAGTACTGAGTGGGCACGTGTGCCTGGGGTGGGCGGCATTGGGGCGTGTCCTGGGAGGAGCCTGGGGTCCGGGCGCACCCGAGCTGCCAGCCTGGGGTCCGGGAAGCTTTCTTGAAATAATCAAAAATAAATGATTTTGCCTGCGGGAAAAAAAATAACAGCAGCAGTACTATTATACATTTTTATACTAGCATGTAGCTCTTTAACATGAAGCACATAATTCTCCAGAGGAAATACAGTATGTTTTTATCTAAGATGATGTTACATATTATTGGCAACTCATGTAATTAGTAGGTATTGGTCTCTCAAGTAAACAATTCAACTTTTGTATTGTCTTCAATGCAGAGTATCATAGTTAAGGACTATCATTAATAAGGATTTGGGCATTAAAAGTATCTATCACAAAGAACAGCTCTCTCAATTATATTTCTCTTATGTTTTTAATGGAGATCTTCTTCCTAAAATGGAAGTAGGTACCCAGGTTTATTTAATTTATTTTCTACATATAACAAGATAGTTCTTTTTCAAAATCAGATTACAGTGTGTTCCCAGAACATAGTGGCCATGGTTTAGATTTGTCATTAAAATGACTGAATCAAAGTTGACTTTATAAGAAAAATACAATGATTTTAATGTTTCTGTTGGAGACAAACTTAGCATTTGAATGTCACTAATATTGCCTGTAATATACTAAGTAATGTCATAGAAGAAAACACTTACTTGAAATAATCTCTACATGGAAGCTTTTGGAAGAATGGCCTTTCCTCCTAAAACTTAATTAACAGCAGCAAAAAAACAATAAAGTCATTGGAAAACAATAGGAATTTGTAATTTAATGTTTATATCCTGACTCTTCAATTTACTTGTATTGGTTTAGTGATGTACTTCTCCTATATGATAAGGATTTGTTAATAATTCAAAAATATTTTATCAATAAAATTTTCTGATGTGTTGTGATACATTTTAAGGTATGTTACTATATTCGCCTATCAGAACTAATGAGCACACTTGTACAGGAAAAAATTGATTCTATTTATGATAGCAGGTGTTAGTAATAATAACCATTATTTTCTCCTTCAAACCTATCCAAGGAAGGGACACTGATGAAAATGCAAACAAGCATAAATAATTACATGCTTACCTGGCTATTTAGAAAAATGTGATTAAGGGAATATAAGCAAATGTTCAGGAATACAGGACCCATTTAACTCATGATAAAATTTCTTTCCTATGAGATATTATTGCCTTTGGTCACTTTTCTAGCCATTCAGTTTATCACACCAACATTTTCTACCATTCTGGTATAATTGAGTTCTGAAATCTCTTATGAGCCTTCCAAATCAGGATACACAGGAATCCCCCCGCTGGATTCCAAAAATAAAGAAAAACACTCTCTAGGTAGTGTAACTATTGAGGCAACATTCAAATGTCAAAAACTCTCTTCCATCTGAGGACTTGCAAGACTTGCATCAATTTGGCAAACTAAAATTACACCACCACACAAACCAGTTCAATCCAATTATGATTACTTTTCAGAGTATGCTGTGTTCTTATTATACTGAGTTCCTCTGTGGTTCTCTTCCATGTCCTCCCCAATATTTCTATTTGACATTTGAAAATTCTTCTACAATGTTAACAAACTCAATTGCATCCACATTTTCATTCACATATTAACTGAAACTCTTTTCTACTCTTTTTTTTTTTTTTTTTTTTCTTTTTGGCTGCACTGCGCGGCAGGATCGTAGTTCACTGATCAGGGATGGAACCCGTGCCCCCTGCAGTGGAAGCACAGAGTCCTAACCACTGGACCACCAGGAAGTCCTTCTTTTCTACTCTTGAGGTGCCCCTTGGTCTGCAGTCTTCTTAGCATCTAGAGTTCTTTTCTCTTGATGGCATAAGTTTGGGATGGTCTCCTCCCATTGCACTTCTATATCATTACTCTTCCACCTTCATATAAAACCATTATTCTTTTGGGTCACATGTTATCCCACTTAATCACCCTCTTATACATACATGTTATCATGTAGGAACTGCTTCCATTAAAAGCTTTAATAACCAACTAAAAGTGTTATTTTCTAACTCCATATCATGTCATTAATATAAAAAATATTGATATGATATAGCCAAAAATCTCAACCTTTAATGCTTTAATTACCTTAACAGCAAGATCATTGTATACATTATTTCATGAACCTTTCAAGTGTCTTGTCAGCAACAAGTAATTGCTTTATTTCTGATATCACTTATTCAGTCATCCCACTCTTTGACCACAGCTTTCTATACTTCAGATCATTCCTGCAAGTTCTCTCAACAGTAACAACCACACACAACAAGTACATACCTTAGGTTCTAGCCATTGTTCTAAGGTTTTCTTAGGTCCTAGCCGGTGTTCATACATCTTGGCCATCTTTCTAAGTGCTTTACAATACTAACTTACTTAATTCTCAAATGCCGTCATGAGGTAGGTGCTATTATTACTAGGTCCACTTTGAACTTGAGGAAACTGAGACAGAAAATTAAATCACTTGTTACTATGTTAATAAGGGGCAGAGCTGAAATCCAAACTGAAGCAGCATGATTTAGGATTTGTGCCCTGAATTACTATAGCTAATTACTCTTATACATTGAAAATTCAAGTCTATAGGGCTGCTTATATGTCATCCTTCTCAGTTCTTAACCATTCTCTGGCCAATACCTTTACACTTGTACAAATATCAGTATGTTTCCATCACAAAGCCTGGCAGAACTTGAAGCCAAATTTTGACTATGCATTTATATCTTTGGATTTATTAATAATACAATATAAATCACTTAATATGCCTATGCTCTTTGTTTTTTCTTTTAGTAAAATTAGTAGCATATCTTTCTCTTATCTACTCAAAGTTTTGTTCCTTCTTGTTATTAGCAAAATATATATACAGTTAGCTCTGTATCCGTAGGTTCTGCATCCTTGGATTCAAGCAAGCTGTAATGGAAAAAAAATTTTTTTAATTCCAGAAAGTTCCAAAAAGCAAAACTTGAATTTGCTGCACTCTAGCAACTATTTGCATAGCATTTTCATTTATTTACAACTATTTGCAAGTATTAACATTGTATTAGGTATTTTAAGTAATCTAGAGATGACTTAAAGTATATGGGAGGATGTGCATAGGTTGTATGCAAATAGTATGCCATTTTATATAAGGGACTTGAGCACCTGTGGATTTTGGTGTCTGCAGGGGTCCTGTAACAAAACCCCCTGGGGGTACTGATATATGTGATATATGTGTGCTATATATAAATATATACTTTTCCTCAGTTCTCCATCTATAGCTAATATTGTATAGATTTATTTTGGTTATTTTTAAGTATTATTTACTTTTATTATCTCAGGGATTAAGGATATTCATATATGGAAGATTAGATCATCATATTCTTGAATGGTTATAATTGTTATTTATCTGATACAGTAGTGATGTCACAAGTAATGCAGTCATTCTTGTCACCCTTGGATATTCCTGTTTGGACAAGTTTCCAGCCAGATAATTGGTTTCCTTCCTGCGTTAAATTCCTCTGCCTGTGATGTTCTTGAAAGTGAAAATGTATAAGACAGCTTATTAATTAGTGTCTATCTGTGTATCTATCATATATCTACCTAGTGCTCCACTTTATAAGCATACAAACTTTTCACTGTAATTGTAGCTTGTCCTTCATTCTGACCAGCCCCACTGAGATCTGTTACTGAGTTTGGCACTGTAAAATCCTGCCTGTACACTTAGGTTTCAGCTCAGTTATAAATTTGACTATACGTTTTGCTGGTGTAGAGACTGTTGTGCAGCATGAGACACTGCAGAGCATCATCGTTAAAATCAATGAATTGACTTCTTGTTACTTGTAATGTCTGTCCAGCGAAGTATTACTTGTTCCACTGGGACTAAGGGAAAACATTGCAAAAACTAAACACATCCGACTCCAAATCTAATTTTAGGAAATAGTTGGAGCTCTCCCTCCATCAAAACTCTCTTCAACATTAAAGCGAAATTACCTGGTTTGAGCAGGTATTTTCTCCTTCAGGGCGAAAATACTAATGAGGATGAAGTGTTTTAATAACAAAGAAATGATTGTACCACCAAAAAAGACACAAACACAGAGCTTTCAGCCTCCAGGAAGAAAAATAATGAAGCAGAGTATGTGAATAATTGTTTCTCTTCAGTATATGCATAGCAAAGTGTTTTCCCAAGGAGTATTTGGAGAGAGAAGTCCTGTGATATATTAACTGTCAATTCTCTCTTGATGCTGACTGGCCCTACAACACAAACATATTAAGGAACCAAACATGTCAAGTGCTTTGTGACACTTGTACATTGTGAAAGTCACTTATAATTAAAAGCACCAAGTGGAAATGTAAAATATATTTCTTAAATTGTATTTATAAATAACAGTTGTTTCATATGTTATTCAAACTAATAATTACTCAGATTAGCTGAGATTAAGTCTTTTGAAAAGGAGCCTCTATAGTGAACAAAAATATTAATGAATGAATTTTAGTTGTTTGATTTCCAAAAGTGGCATTAACCCTCAGGAAGGCTAAGTTTTTATCAAAATGTACAGATTTGGGGGCAATCATACTCTGTGTTTTAATGTATACTTAATAATAATAATAGAAAATGAAGTTGAGGATCCAGTATGTAATATGAATTATCCTAAATGTGTTTCTGTAATGAGGAGATATTGTTAGTCCATTTTCCCTGAGGAAACTGGAAGATGGAGCACCTAAGTGATAAAATCATATTGCTGGTACCTGGCAGTGCCATATTACAAATCAACATTTGACTGAATTCAAAGCCTGGAAACATAAACATTGATTTATAGCACATTTTAATATTTTACAAAAATTAGTTTACATTGGTGAACATATCTACAATTTAAATATCTTTGATTTATTTTAATCAAAAATTTTAAAAAAATTACTGGTTAGGGTTTACTTAACCTAAAACAATAGCTGTCTTCTTTCTTTGTATTGTAAGAAAAACAAAAAATATTTTACATATGTATTTTTATTGACAGTAGTATGTGCAATGTTTCATTAAGAGCCTCTTGTTATAAAAAGAACTTTGAAATACCTTGTTTAAGCATTATACGTGATATTTAACCTAAAAAAAACCCTGTAACAAATAAGTTTGAAAGAGTAAGTGATTCATATGCATTGATCTGAGAATTTGAAAGCAAATTATTTTGCAAAACTTTTAAAGGCACATTCCTGAAAAAAATATGTCTGTACATAACAAAATAATGGAAAGTAAAGGAGAGTATTTTCTGGCTTTTCTTAAGATGTGATTTTTTTTTTTTTTTGTAATTGCTTTGTTGAAATACAGTTCACATGTTGTACAATTTGCCCATTTAAAGTCTACAATACAAGTTTTTTAGTATTCTTACAGATTTGTGCAACCATCACCACAATTGATTGAAGATGCTTTCATCACCTCAAAAAGAAACCCTGGACCCTTTAGCTATCACCACTTAACCACAGTTCCCACCCCAGACGTAAATAATCGCCAGTCTACTTTCTGTCTCTATAGATTTGCCTATCCTGTATATTTCCTTTGAATGGGATTATGTAATATCTGGTCTTTTGTTTTCTTTCCTTTAGCATAATGTTATGTAGGCTCATCCATGTCTTAGCATGTATCAGTACTTCCTTCATTTTTATGGATGAATAATATTCTAGTGTATAGATATACTAAACTTTGTTCATCCATTTATCAGTTAATGGGCATTTAGGTTGTTTCCAGCTTTTGAATATTATGAATTATGCAGCTGTGATCATTTGTGTACAAGTTTTTGCGTGGAAATAATGTTTTTATTTCTCTTGAGTATGTTCCCAGGAGTGGAATTGCTGGGTCAAAAGTTAACTCTATGTTTGACATTTTGAGGAACTGCCAGCCTGTGTTCCAAAAGTTACTGTTGCATTTTATATTCCCACCATCAGTGTGTGAAGATTCTGATTTCTCCACATCTTCAGTGATACTTTTTTATGATGACCATCCTAGTAGGTGTGAAGTTGTACCTCATTGTGGTTTTGAATTGTGTTACACTGATGAATGGTGATGTTGAACTTCTTTACGTGAGCTTGTTGGCCATTTGTATATCTTCTATATATAGATTTTTGGAGAAAAATCTATTCACATATTGCTATTTTTAGTTAGGTTATTTGTCTTTTTATGATTCAGTCATAGGACGTCTTTATATAGTATGTATACAATTCCTTTGTCAGATATATGATTTGCAAATATTTTATCTCATTCTGTAGGTTGTCTTTTCAGTTTCTTCATAGTGCCTTTGAAGGACAGAAGTTTCAATTTTGATGGAAGTCCAATTTTTCTATGTTTTGATCAATATGTAAATATCAAATATATTGCTATATACTAAAACTATACAGTAAAATGAAATTGTAAAAATACCATTTTAAATAAATGTAAATATGAAATATTTAGGGATGAATATGGCAAAATATATGCAAGCAAACTGAAACCTTATAAAGCATTGTGGTTAAAATTTTAAAGAACCAAATAAATAAAAAGATATTTTCTCTTCATGGACTGAAAGACTCCATACTGTTAAAAATAAAATTCTCTTCAATCTCTTAAGAGTCAAAGAAATAACTAGCAAAATTTTCACAGGATTTCTTTGTAGAATTTGACAAGATCATGCCAAAATTTGGGACAATTCAAAGAAACAGAAACAAAATAGCACTAACAAAAAGTAACAAGTGACTTACTTTCGAGATGTTTTATAAAGCTATAGTAATCAAGGGAGTGAGAGTAGTGGCATCAATGGTGATAAATAGATCGATGGTACAGAAGAAAACACCAATCAATAGATTGGCGCAGATATAATTGATTTCCAACAGGTGAAAGGAATTTAATGGTGAAAGATTAAATTTCAGTACAATGCTGGAACTGTTGAACATCTATATCAAAGAAGTGAGGCTTCCCTGGTGGCACAGTGCTTGAGAATCTGCCTGCCAATGCAGGGGACATGGGTTCGAGCCCTGGTCTGGGAAGATCCCATGTGCCGCGGAGCAACTAGGCCCGTGAGCCACAACAACTGAGCCTGCACGTCTGGAGCCTGTGCTCCACAACAAGAGAGGCCGCGATAGTGAGAAGCCCGCGCACCATGATGAAGAGTGGCCCCCGCTCGACGCAACTAGTGAAAACCCTAGAACAGAAACGAAGACCCAATACAGCCAAAAAATATACATAAATAAATAATAAATTAAAAATATAATAAATAAAAAAGAAGTGCACCTGTTTCATACTGTGAGCTATACACAAAATTAAATCAAAGTAGATCATGGACATAAATGTGAAACAAAACTTCCACAAGAAAACATAGGATACAATTTCGTGATTTAGGATTAGGCAAAGATTCTATTGCAAATAAGACAGCAGAGTGATTATGTTGGATCATGTGGTGTATATATGTGTATATATATATATCTTTATTCAAATATCACAATCAACAAATTACAGTTGTGTTGTATATCCTAAAAAACAGAGTTTGTCATGTTTCACAACGCACAAGGATTGGGGATGTTAGCTGATGTTAATGGAATCTAAAAATGGATTTTTAAATCACTGAAATTATTACATTATTGGTTATTTCAATCTGATAACATGGTATACTTTCTATTTATTTAGATATTCTTTAATGGCTCTCAAAATTTACATATAATCTGTTTGATGTAGTAAAAAGGTATATGCACTCTTTTCTCAAAATCATATCAATCTGTATAACCCACCATCAAGTAGGAATACCAGATACATTAACTTATGATAAAGTATCAATGGGTTTTATTCTCACTACATTAAAGATATCATATCTTCCTATATCGTATTTGATATGTTCTTGTGATACTTAAATTTTTTTTACCCTGACTGCTGCTAATATTTTCTCTTCGTACTATATTCTTCAATTTTAAAATATGTTTAAGTGTGGCTTTTAAACTTTGTTTGCTTTTTCCCCTGTGATTAGTGCATTTTATCTTTTGTAAAAATTTTTAGCTATTTTTCTTTAAATTTATCTTTCTCCTTTCCCTCTCCATCTGAATTATTGATTCAAAGTGTATTAAGCCTTCTCTTCCCCTTTTTATCACTATTTCATTCATATTTTCTGAAAATGTAGATCTTTATAATTCTAGTTGTCTTGAAATAATTTATAGTAATTTAATTTTATCACACAAAACATTACTAAGGTAACCAAACATTCTCAAGCAGAAGCTTTATTACTTTATTACTTAATCAATTGTGTTTACATCTTCAGTTAGAAGATTATACAATTCAGTTCATACAATTTTTCAGGCTTTTAGAAATATGTTTTATCACATTTCCTCTGCACTTTTATATGCTATCCTGACAGATAGCTTGCCTGTCATATTACAAGAAATGGAGAACACATGTATAATTTATCATTGCTGTATTTTTGGCTAATTCACTTTGGCAGGTACTTTATGAATATATGTAGCTTTTAATCTTACTTTACCTGGTTATGTTACTTAGGTTTATCTAACTTTTTCAAATATATAGATACCAAGCTAATACTTGTACTGCAATGATCTGCTTGAATATTAAAGCAGCAGTCCCCAACCTTTTTGGCACCAGGGACCAGTTTCGTGCAAGACAGTTTCTCCACAGATGGGAGGCAGGTATGTTTCAGGCAGTAATGCGAGCAATGGGGAGCAATGGGGAGCGGCAGATGAAGCTTCGCTAGGTTGCCCGCCACTCACTTCCTGCTGTGCGGCCCAGTTCCTTACAGGCCATGGACCCATACAATTCCGCGACCTGGGGGTTGGGGACCCCTGTATTAAAGCATATCCAAAATTGTTTTAAGGGGAAAATTCTGATTTATCTGTCCCAGAGCAATGACAATGTTCAGTCACCAAGAAGAAATAAATTATTATTTCACAGTAGAACAGCCAACCTATGACCTGCCTCTCTAGTTTTCAATATTTCTCCTTTGAATTAATTTTTATGTTTATTTGTTGTTTGTTTATAAATGTGACCTTAGTTTGCAGAGTTCTAGATTTAAAAAAATAGTTTCATCCCCCCAAAAATATGCATTTGGAAATTTAATGATAGGCAGGCAGGATTTTGCAGGAACCATAAGAAAATCACATAGCTTTGAAAACTTATTGGCAGGGACAGGAAGCTAAGATAAGTTGACAAGAGATTTGCGTGAAAACAAATGGTGGTATTGCAGAAAGGAAAATAATTTACAAGTCTTGGGGATTTACTGCGTACAACTTGAGGTAAACTTAAACTTTAGCGTGTTAAAAATAGTTCACCAAATAGTAAGAACTTTCTGAGGAAGAAACTTAAAATTTCCTGAAATGATATGAAAGATGGTCATCTGAAACCAGTTAATTTATAAGCATTATCGTAATGTTTATAATGCAAATTTGCCAAGTGAAAGTATATACATGTATACCTTAAATCAGAAAAAAAAAATAGAAAATGGTTCCATTTTGAGTGCTACTGACTTTACTAGAAAGTTAATCCCATTTTTTGCTCTTTTATTCTTTTTGAGCATGTACATTTTTTCCATATCTAGTTATCCTATAAAATAAGAAAGCTAAAGTCAAAATAAAAATAGTTGAAAGAATATATGAAGCATTATCACTGTTTTATTTCACATCTAAACCAGAGCAGACCTAAATGATATATCTTCACTTATGGTAAAAAGAGAGCAGCTGCTGTAACTTAATTATCTTGCCCTTCACAGCAGCAGCCTTAATTAGGACACTGCTAATTAATGTAGTGTTATTCCGGACGGCTAAATAGAATTAACTTCTTTGAATTTGATCTGAAAGGATAAGTCATGAACTGTACAATTTTGAGAACTTGAAAGGCTCAATTTAAAAATTCAACATCTTTTTAAAACATTCTGGAAAAAAAAATGCAAATTTCCCAGTTTACAAAATACAAGGGCATTTCCTTAATAACCCAACTGTCTTCTTTAATCAATAAAATATATTCTCACTAACTGTAAATATTTTAATATTTGCAAAATTTAGCATATGTAGATATACTGAAATAAGTTAATGTAGACCGTAAAATGTGTTTTCATTAAATTATGTAAATCTGCTAAATAAACAAATTCTAGTACATCACGTTAAATCCCACTTAAAATTAAAGATAGAAAATTCTAAAATCATATTTTAAGTAGAAACCTCATTTTGATATACTATAATTAAACACCCAATAGGAAAGGAAATAATTTAAAATCCCATCAAATCAAGTATGCATCATATTTCACAATGCCTGAAATTCCACTCTCTCTCTTTTATAGGATGTGGCAGTTGTAGTTAGTAAATATAAACTTTACATGTTCATAGGTGACGTCTAGTCTTAATCAGCCATCTGCTTTTCAAAAATTATTCAAGACTATAAAGAAATACCTGGCACACAGAACCAAACTCATTAATGTATTTTTAATTAAGAAAACATTATAAATGCCTTTTAAAACAGCCTCACCAGGAATATATCCATATCCATATAATATGCATTTAACCTTATATATATTATACATATATATAATATGAACATCTGTCCATCTATCATCTGCTCTTTGGTTGCATAATTCCATGAAGGAAGAATAAAAGGTACTTTGTCTTATGCTACATTTTGTTGGTTTTATTAAACAATTTGGACACAGTCTTAGAGTAGATGAAAATTTAGAGCTAAAACCATCATGATTATATTTGAATGAAGAACATTACTTATGAAGCTCAGGGAATTTAATTACACTTTCCTTCCCAACCCCTCAAAAATGCTCCAGCAAAACAATATGAACAACCCATTACTGATCCCCCAAGAACTCAAATCTACATTTGTGGATAGATGCATATTTTATACCTTATATCTTTAAGAGGCCACTCAGGGTCCATACATATCCAAATTATAACAAAGACTAGTTGGAAAACTAAAAGAAAGTGCTTCGAAGGTAAATGTTCTTTTTCTCACAACAATGTATGTTTAAAGTTTTAGTTTTGTTGTGCTGCTGGAAATGTTTATATTTCTGTCATTATTCAAGACCATTGCCAGTGTTAAGATTCCCAGATTGATAAAGGGGAGAATAGACTTCTAATGAATAAGGAATATAGGTCCTTTTAAAGTTATAGTATGTGAAGTTGCAGTAAGTTGAAGCTGGATTATATGAACCATGTTTTCCCACAATGAAAACATAATCATATATATTACCTGTTATATATACTATTATATGTACATTATAATATTTTTAAAGGACTGCATAAATTTTATGTAGAATAAAAATATAATGTACTTGCATACCTTCTGAAGTCGCTGAATTTATCAAAAAATAGGTCTAATTTTATAACTAAATAATTTAATGTGACATGTTATGATTAAGAAACACTCTGATTACTTTCTTCCAAATATTGTCCAATATTTGAAGGAAAATAATTGATTATAAACCAACAGTAATATTAAAACTCACTTTTTCTGTGATATAAGCATAAATATAATCAACTTTGAGGGTACTTTGTGGAGAAATGATCCTGGCAGGAAATAAATGGCATACTCAAATGGAATTACTAAGGAGAATTTAATGAAGAGGCTTTTTACGTAATAGTGGGCTGGGTTAAGATAAACCAACAAGGAATATCTCCCAGGATGAATCTTCTATGGGAAAGTTAGTACTATCCCTAGACCTGAAGGGAGCATTACCAGAACCTGGAATGATTTGCAGTTAATCTGCCTAGTGTGCTGTGTTTGCTGTTGGAGGAATACAATCATCACCACCCCATAGCTCAGAATAAAGAGGAAGTTGAGAGCTGTGAATGGATATACTCCTAAGGAAGGCCATATTGCTTCACTATCAGCTTCTGTTGGTAAATACCCAATTTTGGCTTTATGGCTGAACCTAATTGAAAGAGAGCAAGGGAGACTCTTTATGTAATCCCTAAAGATCTTGGAGCAGAGTATACTGTGGAGAAGAATAGGATGGAGAGAGAATTTGGGATAAATGGAGAATATTCCAACTCAACGTGGCATCACTTTATTACTTTCAAAATTCTTATATTCTTTTTTTGTTGAATTTCTGAATTTTATTTTATTTTTTATACAGCAGGTTCTTATTAATTGCAGGGAAAGGAAAGCTTCCAAACTCATTCTACAAGGCCAGCATTACTCTGATAATAAACCAAAGACACCACAAAAATAGAAAATTGCAGGCCAGTATTGTTGATCAACATATATGCAAACATTCTCAAAAAATATTAGCAAGCCAAATTCAAGAATACTTTAAAAGTATTGTACATCATCAAGTGGGATTTATCCCAGGAATGCAAGGGTGGTTCAGTCTTCACAAATCAATCAATATGATCCATCACATTAACAAATTAAAAATAAATATTATATGATTTTCTTAATAGATGCAGAAAAAGCGTTTGACAAAATTCAGATCCATTTAAGATAAAAACTAAACAAAATGGATATAGAGGTAACATATCTCAACATTATAAAGGCCATATATAACAAGCCCACAGCTAACATCATACTCAGCAGTGACAGCTGAAAGCATTTCCTCTAAGATCGGGAACAGGACAAGGATGCCAACTCTCTTCAGTTTTATTCAAAATAGGTATTGGAAATCCTAGCCACAGCAATTATACAAGGAAAAGAAATAAAGAGATCCCAAGTTGGAAAGAGTAAAACTTCTTTTTGCACATGGCATGATACTATATATAGAAAATCCTTAGGATACCACCAAAAGACAATTCAAATTCATCAATGAATTCAGTAAATTTGCAGGATACCAAATAAGTATACAGAAATCTGTTGCATTTCTATACACTAACAACAGACTATCAGAAAGGATAATTGAGAAAACAGTCCTGTTTACAACTGCATCAAAAAGAACAAAATACTTATGAATAAATCTAACTAAGGAAGTGAAAGACCTGTACTCAAAAAACTATGAGACACTGATGAAAGAAATTGAAGATGACACTAATAAATGGAAAGATATACTGTATTTATGGACTGGAAAAATTAATATGTTAAAATGACCATACTACCCAAGGCAATCTACAGATTCAATTATACCAATGGTAGTTTTCATAGAACTGGAACAAATCATTCTAAAATTTGTATGGAAGCACAGAAGACCCCCAGTAGCCAAAACAATCTTGCGAAAGAAGAACAAAGCTGGAGGTCTCAACCTCTCTGATTTCAAACTATACTACAAAGCTACAGTCATCAGAACAATATGGTGTTGGCACAAAAACAGACACATAAATCAATGGAACAGAATAGAGAGCCCTGAAATGAACCCATGCTTGTATGAGCAATCAATCTATGACAAAGGAGGCAAGGATATACAGTGGTTAAAAGGCAGACTCTTCAGTAAGTGATGTTGGGAAAACTGGACCA
Organism: Neophocaena asiaeorientalis asiaeorientalis; assembly: GCF_003031525.2. NCBI lineage: Eukaryota > Metazoa > Chordata > Mammalia > Artiodactyla > Phocoenidae > Neophocaena > Neophocaena asiaeorientalis. Next base: position 2,105,117 of record NW_020185316.1, on the reverse strand, counting down.
CTACATGCAAAAGAGTCAAACTGGACCATTATACCATGTAAAAAACAAATTCAAAGTGGATTAAAGAGTTAAATGTAAGACTCAAAACCAAAAAACTCTTAGAAGAAAACATAGGCAGTAAGCTCCTTGACATTGGTCTTAGCAATATTTTTTTGGATATGTCTCCTCAAGCAAAGGCAACAGAAGTAAAAGAAATGAATGGAACTACATCAAACTAAAAAGTTTTGCACAATGATGGAAACCATCAACAAAATGAAAATTTAGCTAACTGAATGGGAGAAGATGTTTGCAAGCCATATACCTGATAAGGAGTTAATATCCAAAACATACAAAGAACTCATACAACTCAACATCAAACAACATAATTTAAAATGAGCAGAGGAACCAAATAGACATTTTTCCAAAGAAGACATACAGCTAGCCAACAGGCACATGAAAAGATGCTCAACATCACTAATCATCAGGGTAATGCAAATCAAAACTGCAGTGAGATATCACCTCACACCTATCAAAATGGTTGTTATCAAAAAGAGAATAAATAACAAGTGCTGGCGAGGAGGTGGAGAAAATAGGACCTGTATGCACTGTTGGTAGGAGTGTAAATTGGTGCAACCACTATGAAAAACAGTATGTATGTTCCTGAAAAATTATAAAGAGAAGTACCGTACAATCCAGCAATTCCACTTCTGACTATTTACCTGAAGAAAACAAAACCACTAATTCAAAAAGATATAGGTACCTCTGTGTTCACTAAAGCATTATTCACAGTAGCCAAGATATGAAAGCAACCTAAGTGCCCATGAATGGATAAAGAAGATGGTATATAGATGTAGGTATAGATATGGATATAGATATAGATATATATAGATATAAATACACACACACAATGGAATACTGCTCAGTCATAAAAAAGAATGAAATGTTGCCATTCAAAGCAATGTGGATGGACCTAGAAGGTATTATGCTAAGTGAAATAAGTCAGACAGAGAAAGACAAATACTGTAGAATTTCAATTATATGTGGAATCTAGAAAACAAAACAATGAACAAACATAACAAAACAGAAACAGATTTACAGATAAGGAGATCAAACAAATGGTTGCCAGAGGGGAGTGTGGTGGAGAGAGGAGAGAAATAAGTGAAGAGTATTCAAAGGTACAAACTTCTAGTTACAAAATTAGTGAGTCACTTGTATGAAATATACAATGGGAGGAATATAGTCAATAGTGATGTAATATCTTTGTACAATGACAGATGGTAACTAGACTTATCATGGTGATCATTAGAAAGGTATAGAAATATTGAATCACTATGTTGTATGCCAGGAACTAGCGCAGTGTTGTAGGTCAATTCTACTTCAAAAACGAACAAATTCCTAGATCAGATTTGTGGTTAACCAGAGGTAGGGGTTGTGGTAGGAGGAATTGAATGAAGGTAGTTAAGAGACACAAACTTCCTGTCATAAGATAAATAAGTACTAGGGATGTAATGTACAACATAATTATGATTAACACTGCTGTATTTTATATATGAAAGCTGTTAAAATAGTAAATCCTAAGAGTTCTCATCACAAGGAAAACATTTTTTTCTTTTTCTTTTATTTTGTGTCTGTATGAGATGAGAGATGGTCACTAAACTTACTGTGGTCATCATTGCATGATATATGTAAGATCACTATGCTGGACACCTTAAACTTATGCAGTGCTACTTGTCAATTATATCTTAATAAAACTGGTAGGAAAAAATTTTTAATAAAAATGAAAATGCCATCTGCATATTTTTGGTGATGGAGCTCCATTTACAGTTCACAAGGAAATGGAAAAATACAGTTGTAGCTTTATCTTCTCTTAATGTTTTAGGGTCATAAAAGTATCCAAAGAAAACATAGAAGAATGTTTGTTAATAAAATATCTTTATGTTTTTAAAACCAATCCAAAATATTATATTCTACATTTAATAGGTACTGGATCTTTTTATTATCTCTAAGTTAAAATTGTCCCTTCTGTCTAGCCACTCTACCAAAAGGCCAAAGATAAGCAAAAACTTGAGAAAAATATTTGATAAAGACCTTCAAAAAACAAAAAAAAATCCCTGATGGGATTAATATCTACTTAGTACTCCAGATGAATGAAAAATAAATAATACAATAGATATTGGTAAAATTATAACACATTTTATATAATATACATTAATGTTCATTAGACATAAAAATTTGTCACCTTTACTGTCATGTTAATGCATAGGAAAGCAAGAATCAGATATAATTTTTATCCTTTCATATTGCCAAAATATACAATCAATATGTTTGTATTTGAAGGCTGACACAAATGGGTGCTCTCATATGTAGTCTGGTTGAAGATGAATTGGCAGCCTTTTTTGAAGAGGAATTTTTCTAATATTTATTCAAATTTTCAATTTTTATAAAATAATGGCAGAAATTTAAGTTGAAGACAAATAAGTTATAATTTTATTCCCTCCAGATTTGCAAAAAATTACAAAATCTAACATGACCAAATTATGGCACACATACAATGCAGTGGGATTATTTCTGTACTGCTATGAAACTGTTAACGGTGTAGTCATTTTGTTTTAACAGTTTGCCGTCATAAATTTCAAGATGCTGATCCCCTAAACCCCAGCAATTCTACTCTGTGGAATGTATCTTAAATTATACACCAGATGTATTAAAAAATGTTTAGAACAGCATTATTCATAAAGACTAAATGATAAATATAAAACCAAATTGTGGTAGCAACATGCAGTGGATTACCACAAAGTAATGGAAATAGATGAAGTACAACCATACACAATCAGATGCACAATTTTTAGAAATAAAATCTTGAGTTAAATATCCAAGGCACAATATGATTCTATGTAAATTTTAAAAACCGGCCAAAGTGAACACTATATTGATATATTGATTAGGCATGCATGTAATGGATATGATGTCAAGCTCTAAAAAAAAAAAAAGCAAAGATGTAATTATCACTAATGTCAGGATGGTAGTAAACTTGGGAGGACAGAAGTGTGTCTTGATGGAGAAGGTTACACTGGGAGTTTCTAAAGTGGTACAATTTTTTTTTTTTTGGGGGCCATGCCACGTGGCTTGCGGGATCTTTCTCTAATCAGGGATTGAATCAGGGTCACAGCAGTGAAAGCCCAGAATCCTAATCACTAGACCACCAGGGAACTTCCAAGGGGTATTCTTTTTGATAAGGCACTCATGTTTTACATCTTCTTAAATATGATTGAAGTATTATTTGAAAATAAGATTAAAAGGTGAAGAATGTGGGAAAATGTCATTGTCAAATAGATAGAAGGTGATGGGGATTTATTTTGTACTGCTACAGGTGGCCGATCTAGTCGTTGGATAAAATTTAGAAGGAATCAAAATTTTCTTTCTTAGAAATAGGGATGTTATATAAATCAGATGTCTTTGTTTGCTGAGAGCATCTTACAGCAACTTGACAGTATTACTTTTCTAAAAAAATTAGACTTTGCAAACTCATCCATACATCCCATGGTTTCTGGCCTGGATTACTTGCTACAGCCTTTAAATTGGTCTCTCTGCCCCTCATCCTGCACTTCTCATAGTCCTTTATCTACTCATCTGTTTGAATTATCTTTGAAACCATACATCAAGTCCTATTACCACTGCTAATAAACTAATATGTTACCTATCGCAAAAATAATTTTTAAATTCTTACTATTGCCTAAAAAATACCATACATGATTTCTTGCTCCAGAGAGAAAGAGAGAGAGAGAGAATAAAAGAAAGATGGGGAGAAAGAGGAGAGAGAAAGTACAGAAGAGGAAGGAGAAGAGGGAAAGTGGAATGAGCAGGAAGAGTGGGGAAGAAGAAAGAACTCAGAAGATCTGCACCTTTATGGGTTATTCATATATTATGAGCATTATGTTTGTAAACAAAGGAATTGGATACAATGTAAACAACAACAAAAAGTAGTTGGAAGTTATGGGAATTTGACAGAGCAAGCAAATGGAGAAAAACATGAGTGTTCCCTAAACACTTTTCATTTCAATTTATAGGTATTTTTTTAGATAAATTGAAATATGTCCTGTTTCTACAATAAGCCAAAGAATTAGCAAGCTCTCAGTCACAATGATGTGGTCTTTCTTTCATAATAAGGGTGGTTTTTAGAAACAATGGAGCATGTTGGCCAGTTACTGTCAGAATGAACAGCTCAATAACAATATTAAAATCAGAATTGTTGATATTGGCAGAGTCTTTTTTGTATCCAGATGGATAATACTAAACCAGCCTATCCATCAGATTAATTCCTTTCATGATGACGAGGTAACATTTTATGGTTTTTCATCTTGACAAACACATCGAAATGCTGTTTGACTGAAAAACAAATAATTTTTAAAAGTCATTCTTCATTTATTGTGTTGGTATATGTTTTGTTTTTATGTTTGCTAATGCCTTATTTCTCCTACCTTCAGGCCTTTTCATTGCGATATGATTTCTGTAGGTTATGGTAATAGATCCTGGGGTTTAAATTTGGGGCTGGTGTCAACATTTTTCTTAGCAAGTCTGAGTATTCCTGGCCTGGCCTGGCCTGACTCATTTGGCATTTGCAGACCAGCGCTGCGCAATCACGGTGATCGGTTATCTGTATCTCTCTTTCTATTTTTATCTGACTGTGCATTATTGTAATATATCCTGCCTACCTCATTCATCTATTCCCATCATCCATAATTTATTACTTGACTTTTATTCCTATGTCTTTAATGATTTCATTGTTTTATGTATTATTGGAAGTTCACTAAAAATCTTATTTGTATGTAGCTTGGCATTTATTGGGGTTCACACTTGCAAATAACCTCATGAATGAAGGGCACAGGTAAGAAAAGTAACAGTAGAAACATGAACATGTGAAAAAGCATGTGGAGTATTTTCCTTGGCAAATGAGGCTATTATTTTTATGTAACACATTACCGACACTAAAAGGGTTAAATAGAGTTGTTACATGGAATAGTCCTAAGGAAGCTGAATCAACATATTCAGAGCACTGTGGATACACTAACTGAAATAGTGACACATTTTACTAAACAGACCAAAAAATCCCTCAAAATAACTTGACTGATTTTTTTCAGGGTCTAAGTCATTTGTATGGGAATATTTACTCTTAGAATATAAACATCTTTCAGGTGGGAACCCATTCTAATTCATCTCCTTATCCACTCTAACATCTAACACATTAACCTATAAATCATTTAAAACAGTATTCTAAGAACTGTCATTATTAGCATTAATAAAGCAAATAAAGGAGATTTATTGAGCTCTACAATGTGCCAGACACATGTTTTGCATGCTTTAATTAATTTAAAATTCATAGCAATTTTATTAAGTAGGTACTGTTATCAATCTTATCATACTAAGGGTGTTTTGTAACATGCTGAAGTCATATAGTTAACAAAATCACAGTAAATTGCATGCTGGGCTTAAAAAAGGAACTCTTTGCAATGTGAATTTCCAAAAGAGAGTTAGAGGCACTTTTGAACAATACTGAGTTGACTGGGCAAAAAATGGGAAAGGATGAGCTATCATTATCCCTTCATTAAACTAGCTGTATGGGACTCTGGCCAAAGTCAGCATAATGAGGTAGTAATAAAAAAAAAGTTGTTCTGACCTTTCTCCTGGTTGTGCTTTTGTTCTGAAAGTTTGATATTATTTTTTCAGTAGGAACCTGTTTATAATCAGATGGATTTTTTTAAAAAAAAACAATGCAAGTAATTACTTTTTGTTGTTTTTGTTTGTGTGTGAACTATAATTTTACTTATCTTAAATGAATCAAGTAAATGAATTTTTTCAATAGATAAGGGAACACAGAAAACGATGAGATTGCCAAAGAAGGATGGCAGTATTAGAAATGAGATGATAATGCTCAGCGAGAAACTCTTTACTGTCTTGAACAGCTTAGGAATTAAGACACAGTTTTAAATAAAATTGATGTTGAAAAAGTAAAATACTGTCTTTGACATTACTCCATATGTAGGTTATCAAAAAAGAATTTATATAATTGCTGGATGTGCATATTAAATGAGTTTCCTATTTAGCAATGAATGGCTTAATCCAAAACCGAGGTATCATTTTTTCTTCTAATGAATATCAACTTTTGAGCCATGTCTTTGTTCTTAAATAATTGAAAAGAAATGATCTCTTAATTATTATATCAATTATGCATTTTTACTCAGCTTATTGTAAACAACTATTTAATCAAACTTACGCTAAATCATCTTTATCCAGGAACAATAGCCTAGTGAACTGGGATGAACATAATACCTATTAATATTTACTGAGGTGCTAAACCCTATTTGTTATTAATCATTTGGCCTTTGATAAGTTATTTAGCATATTTGACTCTTGCTTCCTTCACATATGCAATTCAGGGATGAGATTTTAAGCACTGAATAAAATGTTTGATTATCAATTCCACAAATTATCGGGAACACCTATTTTCCCCCAACTTATTAATCACTCACACACACCATGCACATCCTCCTACACACAGATCATGGTTTCATAATTCATTATGAGTAGACAGATATCACTGACAGAGGCCTTAATAAATCTTTGTGGTTTCATTGTGTTCTCAATTAGCATCCATCATGTCATGTTTGATTTTAGGGTGCAGATCCATTTATCAGTTGTTTCATGAGACCAGGTTGATTGTAAGGGTTAGCTTTCTTCTAATATCAGATAACCATTCAATTCAACAATATTTGCTCCTATCTTTTTAGTTAAATATTGACATTCACTGAACTTGTTCCAAGTTAAAATTATCATCATACTTTGACCCTTATATTTTAAGTAAGGCCCTTTCAGCTCTACAATTCTGATACAAGTTAACATTTAACAGTTACTTTGTATAACTCTACTAAATTTGAAAAGGGTTTGAGCCTTTAACATACACTGGTATCAAGTTTAGATTCACAGGCTTGTAATTTTCTTCTTGTTATTTATTTTTGGTATATCTGTATATACAGACATTATTAAGTGTAGTTTGATGGTCGACAGGCTTCTTCTGCCATCCTTTGAAGTTTTGTCTTAATTTTGAATCAATTCCATGGATTCTCATCTCCTTTTAATAGTTGTGTGAATTTAAATTTTAGGACTATGAAAGTAAGAAATATGTTGCATACAACCATTTCACATGTAGGTCTGATGCATTTCTGGTAATCAAATGAAAATTAACAAAGTTAAAATTAAAGGTCAACTGTCATCATATTTTCCAATACACTGTCTAAATTTAAGGAAAACATATAAATGTAAATTGTTGATCTCTCTGCCTCTACCGTGACCTCATTTATGTCTCTTTTTAACACAACATCCTGAGTGTTCTTATATTAATACTTTAATCCAGATCATGGTTACTCTTTCTTATCAAATCCTGCCATCACTTCCCATCTCATTTTTTCTTGTAAAGGACTATAAGATGTTACACTGTTTGGCTTCCCATAACTCTTTGAACCTACCTACTATTTAGTTCTAGCCATCCTTTGTTCATTGCAATTTCTCCTTAAAAATTCCTAGTAAACTCCCCACTCAGGGAATTTGCACTGTTTCTTCCCTCTGCCTGGAATACTTTTTTTTTTTTTTTCCAATTTCTTCATGGTTTGCTCCCTATTATACTTTCAATTATTGCTGCAGTGTCAGCTTCTCAGTGATAGTTTCTGTACTCTAAATAATATCTTAGTGACACTTCAATATTTCCTATCCTTTTTCCTACCTTATTTTTCATCATAGAAAGTACCATCTTCTAATGTACCAGATGTCAGGTTTTGGGGATGCAAGTCTGGTTGTTGTTATTTTTAACCTTGATTTCTAATTACTGTATCTTATCTGAAGCTGGAAAACATAAGCAAAATCAAACCACTTCATTTATGGAAAGCCAAGATGTGTGAAATTATATTTGTATTTTTTGTTATAGATTTGGATAATAAAGATCTTCCATATGGCACATTGTTTTCTTGAACCAATCATCCTTTCATTGTGTTCATGAGCACCAATTTGATAATGTTAGCACATCTTGTTTAAGCCTTTCTCAGTTGGAGAAAATGTTCATATTCAGTGAAACAAAGCAATCATATAAATATATTTTGAATGTTTTCTGGGCAAGCCTGCTATACTATTTTAAAAAGAAACATAACAACTAAAATATTGAAAATATTTCCATTTTTAAGACCCATTATTATTGAGAGTATTGCTAATAACCTCGCGGTCTTTAGTTGAAAATGCATGTATATGCATGGTTGATTGTGGTAACTGGCATTCTACTGCACACAAAAATGAAAGTAGAGTCCACCATTTCAAGGACTCAGATTGAGTGGCAGATAGAAAAATGTTCTCCATTATTTTCTGGGTGATTACCTTGTAAAGTGCTATGGTAAAATATAGAATGAAGGAGCACAGAAACCAGACTACACTGAAAACATAAGTAAGTGGGAGAAAGCTGAACAAGCCTATGCTGCCTTAAGAGGAGGAGATAAATTGTACACTTACAAGCTGCACTGTGTCTAGGGGACTGGGAAGAGTTCTGTTCAAAAAGCTACGCAAAGCTAAAATCCTGAAATATCTTTATAGTCATTAAAAAAAGTATAAAATGCTGAAGTCAACTAGGTAATAGTGGCAAATACATTTGCATTTTAGCTAGTTGATGAAAAATTAGAAGGAGTTTTACTGTAAAAGAAATAGGAGTTAGTGATATTAGATTAACTGAGAATGTCTTTTTTTTTTTAACCAATCCCATGAAATTGCTTAACTCCCTCACTCCACAGCCCTTACTCTGTGCCAGAATGTCAATTCTTAAAAAAAAAAAAAAAAAAGTAGAAAGAATAAATTAATATAATGTGCCTGCTCTTGCTTAAACTTACTAAATCAATCTAAACATTGTTCTTTTTGAGCTGGTTTACAGTGGTCCAGTGCTGGGATATTCAAAGATCCATCCTTAGTTGCAACAGAGATGAGCTCTATGCCCCTTTAAGAATCATTCTGTACTTCTGCCTAGTTTCCATATTAGGCCTCACCGGTCTGCTTCCCTATCTTGTAGAGACCTTGGTATGTATGGGCACAACCATTCGTACATTTGAAAAATCAATTATAGTGTACCTAAAATATGCCAAGTTACATGGTAGCTCATGAGTGAGTTTGTGCATGAACCCTTTAGGAGCAGAGTCTTGGTTTCCCACAGCTCTCAGCTCCTGGTTGTAAGCCCCACAGGTTGGGATTTCCCTACCACTTGTTGCTTGTCGCACCAGGGATGTGGGTTCTGACTAGACCACATCTGTGCCCCTTCTACCCATCTCAACGTGGCCTTTCTTTATTCCTTAATTGTAGAAAATCTGCTAGTCTTCAGGTCATTCTCAGAAATGGTTGTCCTACGTATAGCTGTAGTTCTGGTGTGTCCCTGGGAGGTGAGATTAGGATCCTTCTACTCCACCATCTAGATCCAAAACCAAAATTTAAGCAAAATTTAAATAAGTGGAGAGATAAACTGTGCTCATGGATTGAAAGACTTAATCATTTTAAGGTATTATTTCTCATAAGTTTATAGTTGACTTGTGAACAACGTGGAGGTTTTGGGCCCCAGCCCCCCACTCGGTCAAAGATCCGCGTATAATTTTACAGTCAGCTCTCTGTATTTGTGGCTCCACGTTCACAGATTCAACCAACCTTAGATCATGATGTTTATTGAAAAAAATCTGCATATAAGTGGATCTACGAAGTTCAAACCCATGTTGTTCAAGGGTCCACTGTAATTTATTAATTCAATATAATATGAATTATCACAAAAGGATTTTTTTCCTAGAATTAACAATCATTTTTACAATTTTAATGGAAATACAAAGGACCCAGAGTAGTCAAAACAATTTTGCAAATAAAATGCATATTTGGAGGACATACACTAACTGATCTTGATGTATACTTTAACAATATAATAGGGCAATATGGTAATGGAGTTAGGATAGATATGGATAAAGTAAAACAAATTGGAGAATTCAGAAATAGATCCACACATATGAAAAACTGATTGGAGAAAAAGACAAAATAGAAATTCGATGGCAGAGAGAAAGTATTTTCAACAAATGGTACTGGAACAATGGATACTTACTTTTTCAGTTCTTTTTCATCTTTGACTTGTTTCTCTCGATGCTTTCTCTGCCTTTCACCACTTTCTGACTTAGGTTTTTCTTTTCCACACTTTCCATCACATTCATTTCAATACTTAGAAATTCTAACATTCCTGGCAACACTGATATAAATTCAAAACAAAGCAATAAACAAACATAGTGTAACTGTTAATAGTAATGAAATTGTTTCAAAGAGTATGGCTGGGACTAAACAATTCAGAAAAAGCAAGAATTCTAAACATAATCATGGAGTGTAAGTGACAAAGGTGTAGCTTCAACACACTTGTAAACAAAAATACACATCTGATCTTGTTTCTGTTGCCATTGCTCTTATTTTATTCTGCTTTGGAACCTATTGTTTTCTGAAAGTGTAAATACAGAAAATAACAGCAGAATGTCTGATGTCGAGGTGCCGGTGAATAACAGCCCTCACGGGTTGCTCAGCGGGGTTCTGTGAAACACATCCTGAGAATACTGCTTCCCTCTCTTCATGTAATACACTTCCATGTATTGCAAATCAAGCTCTGAGCCAGAAAGCAGAAATAGAGATGAATAAGAATCTTTACTACCATCGAGGAAGTCATCCCGTAGATCCATATACAGGAAAGTAAACCAACAATTCACATGTAGTCAGTGAGGGAAATGATATGATAGAATCATTAGGACTTGATAGATTAGGACTTAGGAACTGTGGCAGCCCAGACAAAGAACAACTGAAGAATATGTAAAGAATGTGACATACTGTGCTAAAAGGTCTGGAGTAAAAACAAGGCTACTAAACATGAGTGTCCTTGAATTGATCCCTTAAGAAAAGTGGCCAGCAGCCAACTGTTGAAAGGATTGGAGAGTACCACTATCTTGCAGACAATGGACAAGCTAATATATGTCTATTGTATGTTGTCCTTTAACCCTTGCAGCAAATATGTGAAGTATTTGTTAACTGATGACTAGAGAAGTTAAGTAATTTTCCCAAGCTGCATCCATAGCAACATAGAGATTTAAATCTACTTTTAACTTACACCAAGGGCTGACTTCATTACACTAGGGATTCTTAACTGGTTGATTTTATCCCTCAGAGTACATTTGGCCATGTCTGGAGACATTTGGTTGTCACAACTGGGAGAGAGATGCTACTGGCATCTGGTGAATAGTGGCCAGGAATGCTACTAAACATTCTACAATGGACAGGCCAGTCCCCACAGCAAAGAATTATCCATACCAAAATGCCAATAATGCCAAAGGTGAGAAACTCTGTATTATACCATGCCACGTAGAGATAGATAGAAGTGCTTTCTTTAGGCAGAAGGGAGAGTATGTTCTAAGGAGATGCAAGACAACATTACTTGAATAGCTACAGTTGAATGCCATGATAAAAAATCTGAAATGTATCCTAATATCAATATGCTACTGGAGAAAATGCCAATAATATGTTAAACTTTTCTTCTAAATTAGTTCCTCTACAGACCTAGAGGGTACATTCATATTGCTGCTATTAAATTGTTCTCCTCACATTCATTTCAGGAAAAAAATCAGAAGTTACAGATACATACACACCGAAACACACACAACATCACCCCAATATAAAAATAAATGTCAATATAATCAAGAATTGCATTTTTTCATGAGATTGTGTGTAACTCCCAACAATTAATAGTGTTAAATATGTTTTGTAAAAATTTAAAAATACTTGGCAGTATTCCTTCTCAGAGCACAGTATGTGAAGTCCTATTCATCTAATGCAAAATCCTTGAAAGCAGTTCCATTTATAGCAAATGTTCTGGACTTCCACACCAGGTAGAATTTACAGAATGAGCAGTGATGCAAGAAGAAGCTTAACCAGTTCATTTCTGTGCAACCAGTACACACAAAGGATATGAGGGAAAAAAGAAATTTAAAAATATATAAGGAAAATGAAGATGGTAAAAAGCTCATCCTGAACATTACAGATTGAATCTACAAAGCCAGCCAAAGAGTGAGCTATGATGGCACATAGACTGACCTCTAACAGGCTGTCTGCTGCAGCGCATTACCATGTAGGAAGCTGACACAGTTTGGGATTTGGTGAGAAAAAAAGAAATAGGTAAATGTGATACATTCTTATAAATATGATCATCATTTTTCCAAAGGCAACTATTAGCAGCCCCATAAAGAGTATTGTACTTTTGATTCATATATCATGTGATAATGATGGCTGTTAATGATATTATACAGTTATCCACATAATAGTTCTTCCTAATTTTTCCCTTAAGAATATAGTGCTTGACTTAAAGCAAAAGTTTGAAATCACAAAGCCTCCAATACTTTAAGAGATCTTAAATTAAAAATGAGCTGATTACTCAATTACCCTGTTAATTAAATTATTTTTTCTCTCTCTTCCTCCCACCCCCGTCTCTCTTTCCTCTCTCTCTCCTTCCCCCCACTCTGTGTGTGTGTGTGTGTGTGTGTGTGTGTGTGTGTCTGTAAACACACTCTGGAGGTGAAAAGGCTATTTGTGATAAACATAAGTTGTTGGAAATTGAGATATTATCCATTAGCAATTTCATTCACTGTAATACTGTAATGATTACAAATATATTCATACCTCAGGAAAAATGTGTATCTTTTCTTCCATTTAGGATTTTAAGTGATCCATCTCAAAAAAGTATAAATTCTTTTTTTTTTTTTCAATTTCACAGCTTTCATTGAATTCTTACCAGGTGCTGTGTTAGGCTCTGGGGCTGCATATAAATGTTGGTTCTCTTTGTTGTTGTTTTTTTTAAATGGAAGTATAGTTGATTTTCAATATTGTGTTAGTTTTATGTGTACAGCAAAGTGATTCAGCTATACATATTTATATATTATTTTTCAGATTTTTTTCCATTATAGGTTATTACAAGATATGGAATATAGTTCCCTGTGCTATACAGTAAATCCTTGTTGTTTATTTTATATACAGTAGTGTGTATCTGTCAATCCCATACTGCTGATTTATCCCTCCCCCCTTTCCCTTATGGTAACCATAAGTTTGTTTTCTTTGTCTGTAAATCTGTTTCTGCTTTGTAAATAAGTTCATTTGTATTATATTTTCAGATTCCACATATAAGTGATATCATATGGTATATGTCTTTGACCTACTTTGTATGATAATCTCTAGGTCCATCCATGTTGCTGGAAATGGCAATATTTCATTATAAAAAAGGGTAAATTCTTAATGGTAAATTGATTTTTATTCAGTCTAGGAAGAGTTAATTTTTCCAAAGAGTTTTTTTTTTTTTTTTTTTGGTAACACGGCCCTCCCCCTCCTTGGGCCTCTCCCCTGTTTATTTTATATACAGTAGTGTGTATCTGTCAATCCCATACTGCTGATTTATCCCTCCCCCCTTTCCCTTATGGTAACCATAAGTTTGTTTTCTTTGTCTGTAAATCTGTTTCTGCTTTGTAAATAAGTTCATTTGTATTATATTTTCAGATTCCACATATAAGTGATATCATATGGTATATGTCTTTGACCTACTTTGTATGATAATCTCTAGGTCCATCCATGTTGCTGGAAATGGCAATATTTCATTATAAAAAAGGGTAAATTCTTAATGGTAAATTGATTTTTATTCAGTCTAGGAAGAGTTAATTTTTCCAAAGAGTTTTTTTTTTTTTTTTTGCGGTACACGGGCCTCTCACTGCTGTGGCCTCTCCCGTTGCGGAGCACAGGCTCCGGATGCGCAGGCTCAGCGGCCATGGCTCACGGGCCCAGCCGCTCCGCGGCATGTGGGATCTTCCCGGACTGGGGCACGAACCTGTGTCCCCTGCATCGGCAGGCGGGCTCTCAACCAGTGCGCCACCAGGGAAGCCCACAAAGAATTTTCGAATGAGAAAATATATATATATGCTACAGTTTTGCCCATTTGAATATTTCTCTTAGGCAATTGTTTATTTCTACATCATGTAAGTTAAGCATTTCCCCATTAATTTTGTATCTTTGTCTGTTTAAGGATCTCGTTGAACTCTGTCCAACAGACACAAAAATGTCAGATTCATTTATTTTTTAGGATAGATGGTTTCTCAAGAATATAACATTAGTAATGATTATGTAGAACAATTATGAGATTTTTATTCTAACAGTAACCTCATGATTATTATACTACATGCCAATTTCAAAAAACAAAAGTCCTCTAAAACATTAAATACAACAAAACTGGAAAATATAAACTAGGTGTAAAAATGTGTGTTTTTATAATAAAGTACAGCTTTAGGACTAAATATAGAGAGAAGGAACATTATAATAAAATGTCAGCTGTTAATGGACATAAAGAGTAGTGTTTAAAATATTTAACTACTTTGGACACTAAGAGGATGAGATTTTTAACACTTACAACATCATAAGTTTAACACATCATACTTGGGAAAGGGAGCTGGGAAAAAACCCTCTATTCCTGAGGAAGGGGCAGATCACCATGTGAGCCCAGAATTACAACTGGGGGATCCTCAAGAGCTCTGAGAGGTCACACTCCAAATTCCAGGGAAAACTGTGATCCCAACACGGAAGCTTAATTAGAGAATTAACCAACACCCATCAGAGTGGAAGCAGCTGTGAGTGGTACCAAAGTGTGGGAGAGATGTTCACTGACACTCATGCAAAGAGAAGACCTAAAGCTAAAGGGAGAACAGATAGAAAAGTTTTTGCAAACCAGTTCTACTCTAAACACAAGTTCATGCTACAGAAATTTGAAACCGCTTGTGCACTGAAGGTATAGGTAGCAAAAAACAAACACTACATTGAGCTGAATAACAATATAGCATTGTATCTGTGATCTTTTTTCATAGCAGTCAGATTAATTAGGAGGAATGCATCATATTTACCTCTATTTTGCTCCCCAAGCCCCAAACTGTCTTAGCTTTCTAAATGGTAATGAGTTTACAGGTGACAGTCTATTAGATGTCAGTCTGTATGCCATGAGAAACTCACTCATAAGCAGACGTTTTCGATTCAATCTTAATCATCAGAAGGACTCTTTGATTGCCTTCATTTTTCTTTCATCTCAATGTGTACTGGTAGCACTGAAATGAACAAATTGATACTCTTCTTGGATCAGTCACTGCTCCTGTAAATTCCACCTAGGGTGGAATTCCAGGATCTTTTTTTTTTTTTTTGTAAATGAGATTAGTGCCAGGATTTTACATTCATTGCTAATGGAGATTATCAAAATTTAAAACTCTTTAAAATACTACACTTGGGCTTCCCTGGTGGCGCAGTGGTTGAGAATCTGCCTGCTAATGCAGGGGACACGGGTTCAAGCCCTGGTCTGGGAGAATCCCGCATGCCGCAGAGCAACTAGGCCCGTGAGCCACAACTGCTGAGCCTGTGCATCTGGAGCCTGTGCTCCACAACAAGAGAGGCCGCAACAGTGGGAGGCCCGCACACCGCGATGAAGAGTGGCCCCCGCTTGCCACAACTAGAGAAAGCCCTCGCACAGAAACGAAGACCCAACACAGCAAAAATAAATAAATTAATTAATTAATAAAATAGTACACTAAGTGAACTGGGAGAATATATTTAAAGGTAACATGTATGACAAAAGTCTTGTATCTACAATGCTTTTATTTTGTTCTTATTTTTTTGGGGTTTTGAGGTAGAAGTTTAGATTATTAATTTGAGACTTTTCCTTATGCATGTATTAGTGTTACAAATTTCTGTCAGCAATGCATTACCTGTATCCCACAAATGTTGAAATATGTATGCCATTTTCATTCAATTCGATATATTTTTAAAACTTTCTCTTGAAACTTCCTTTTTATTCCTAGATTAGAAATGTGTTGTTTTGTTTCCAAGTGTTTGGAGATTTTCCTGTTATGTTTCTGTTATTTATTTCTAGTTTGATTTTATTGTGGCTGGAGAACACATTCCGTATGATTTCAAATTTTATGAATTTGTGGAGTTTTATTTAT
Organism: Neophocaena asiaeorientalis asiaeorientalis; assembly: GCF_003031525.2. Taxonomy (NCBI): domain Eukaryota; kingdom Metazoa; phylum Chordata; class Mammalia; order Artiodactyla; family Phocoenidae; genus Neophocaena; species Neophocaena asiaeorientalis. The sequence goes on along the minus strand of NW_020185316.1, from coordinate 2,089,041 downwards.
GGCCCAATATTTGGCCCATCTTGGTGAATGTTACTTGAATATTGAAAAAAAAAGTGTATTTTGCTCTTCTTGCGTAGAATATTCTATAAATGTCAATTAGATCGTGTTGGCTGATATTATTGATCTTTTCCGATATAATTTCTGATTTTCTTGGTAGTTCTCTCAGTTGTTGAGGGAGAGGAGTTAATGTCTTCAACCATAATTGTGGATTAGTCCATTTCTCTTTTGTTCTATGGTTTTTCATTCACACATTTTGCAGTTCTGTTTTTTTTGGTACATGTACCTTTAGAATTGCTATCCTTCTTGTGGATTGATCTCACATGGCAGAAAAGAGTACGAGGGCTCTCTGGGGTCCCCTTAATAAGGCACTAATCCTATCCAGGGCTCCACCTTCATGACCTAATTACCTTTCAAAGTCCCTACCTCCTAATACCATCACATTGGGGATTATGTATGAATTTGGGGGGGGACCCCATTGGGAATTACATATGAATTTGAGAGGGGACACACACCTTCAGTCCATTGCATTACCTACTCTTCAGATCTTAACACAGACCTCACTTCTTCAGAAAGGCCATTTCTGACCTATATAAAAAATACTCTCCATACTTTCTCTCGCTCATGCCTGATCATTCCCTTCATAGGATTTGTCATAATCTTCAGTAATTTACATGCATGTATCAAGGATGTATTATTTCTCTTTTCCATTTTAAAGTAAGCTCCATGAGTGCAGGAATCATGCTTTTATCATTTGTGTCTGTATTCTCAGTGCTAAACACAATGCCTGGCACCAAGGAAACATACATTAATTGAATTAACATTTACTACCGGTAACAGTATAAAGATATATACATGGTTTGCCTCATAATAGATATATTATTTTATACTCTTTAAACTTTCTAAAATAAAATTTAATTTAAAAACTGAAAGTGATGGATGTGAATGCCAGTTTGTAGATTTTGCTTGCACATGTAAGTAACAGAATCATTTAGGTACATAAAAATTCTCAAAAACATTCTTAATTAGTTAACATGGATGTCATTGCAAGAGGCATCTGTGGACTCACATAACAACATACAGTACCTCATTCCCTAGTACTAACTGAATCACAGTAGTCCTAGGCTACTCTCGCACAATGAATTTATATGCACTTATGAGAACAATTTGGTCACAGTCTTCAAGCAACAGGAATGTTTCTGTATGATTTTTAATTATATGATATAGCCATAAGAAGTAGCTTCATTCCTTTATTGGGATATACAGGGAGATAATTTATCATCCATCATATGTTTATATAATTTTGGTATCAATTACTATAAAACACCTTAAACACCATTTACACATATTACAACAGAGCTTACTTTTAGTGTTGTTAACCTGTAGTAGCTAAAACTTTTCTAGCTTTGAGTATATGCTTCATCTTCCCTGTCTTGTAAGGATGATTCAATCAAAGAGCTTTTTTACCTGCACAAGTTGGAACAATTTCAGAAAAAGGAATTTTTTCCTCCTTTGTTGCTACTGCCACTGTGATAGAAGCTACTGGTGACAGTGGAGAAGCCACATTTTCAGAATCCTCATGCTGGAGCAGTGGGAGAGAAAATGTATCAGCAAGATTCCCTTATCTGTCACAACCCCAAACAGTTAGACAGGTGCAACAGTTATTTGTTCTTATAAATAAAGATACCAGCAGTCCCCCACTGTTAATGTGATTATAAAATTCATTCCTATAAAAATGCCTGAGTTTCCTTGAATCCCTGTGGAGCCTCCCAGCTTGACTTGTGAGAAGCATTTGAAGTGGATTTAGTATTTGTTTAGAGACTTCTGCTCAGTGCTAATATTTCTTACATCTGCAATTCTAATAGAATTACATGTACACAGAAATACATACACGTTGATCTTTTCTAAAACCTTGCTCAACTTAGAAATTAGCTTAACTACAATTAGCAGTAGCCTTGAGAGAAATTCATGGGGAAGTCTGATTCATCTTAGAAACATATTTGAACAAGACATACCAGTAACATGTTGTTGGATTCTGTTTGCTAGTATTTTGTTGAGGATTTTTGCATCTATATTTATCATTGATATTGGTTTGTAATTTTTTGTAGTATCTTTGTCTGGTTTTGGTATCAGTGTGATGGTGGACTCATAGAATGAGTTTTGGAGTGTTCCTTCCTCTGCAATTTTTGGAAGAGTTTGAGAAGGATGGGTGTTAGCTCTTCGCTAAATGTTTGATAGAATTCACCTGTGAAGCTAGTAGTCCTAGGCTACTCTCGCACAATGAATTTATATGCACTTATGAGAACAATTTGGTCACAGTCTTCAAGCAACAGGAATGTTTCTGTATGATTTTTAATTATATGATATAGCCATAAGAAGTAGCTTCATTCCTTTATTGGGATATACAGGGAGATAATTTATCATCCATCATATGTTTATATAATTTTGGTATCAATTACTATAAAACACCTTAAACACCATTTACACATATTACAACAGAGCTTACTTTTAGTGTTGTTAACCTGTAGTAGCTAAAACTTTTCTAGCTTTGAGTATATGCTTCATCTTCCCTGTCTTGTAAGGATGATTCAATCAAAGAGCTTTTTTACCTGCACAAGTTGGAACAATTTCAGAAAAAGGAATTTTTTCCTCCTTTGTTGCTACTGCCACTGTGATAGAAGCTACTGGTGACAGTGGAGAAGCCACATTTTCAGAATCCTCATGCTGGAGCAGTGGGAGAGAAAATGTATCAGCAAGATTCCCTTATCTGTCACAACCCCAAACAGTTAGACAGGTGCAACAGTTATTTGTTCTTATAAATAAAGATACCAGCAGTCCCCCACTGTTAATGTGATTATAAAATTCATTCCTATAAAAATGCCTGAGTTTCCTTGAATCCCTGTGGAGCCTCCCAGCTTGACTTGTGAGAAGCATTTGAAGTGGATTTAGTATTTGTTTAGAGACTTCTGCTCAGTGCTAATATTTCTTACATCTGCAATTCTAATAGAATTACATGTACACAGAAATACATACACGTTGATCTTTTCTAAAACCTTGCTCAACTTAGAAATTAGCTTAACTACAATTAGCAGTAGCCTTGAGAGAAATTCATGGGGAAGTCTGATTCATCTTAGAAACATATTTGAACAAGACATACCAGTAACATGTTGTTGGATTCTGTTTGCTAGTATTTTGTTGAGGATTTTTGCATCTATATTTATCATTGATATTGGTTTGTAATTTTTTGTAGTATCTTTGTCTGGTTTTGGTATCAGTGTGATGGTGGACTCATAGAATGAGTTTTGGAGTGTTCCTTCCTCTGCAATTTTTGGAAGAGTTTGAGAAGGATGGGTGTTAGCTCTTCGCTAAATGTTTGATAGAATTCACCTGTGAAGCCTTCTGGTCCTGGACTTTTCTTTGTTGGAAGATTTTTAATCACAGTTTCGATTTCATTACTTGTGATTGGTCTGTTCGTATTTTCTGTTTCTTCCTGGTTCATTCTTGGAAGGTTATACCTTTCTAAGAATTTGTCCATTTCTTCCAGGTTGCCCATTTTATTGGCATAGAGTTGCTTGTAGTAGTATTTTATGATGCTTTCTATTTCTGTGGTGTCTGTTGTAACTTCTCCTTTTTCATTTTTAATTTTATTGATATAAGTCTTCTCCCTCTTTTCCTTGATGAGTTTTGCTAAAGGTTTATCAATTTTCTTTATCTTCTCAAAGAACTAGCTTTTAGTTTTATTGATCTATGTTATTGCTGTCTTTGTTTCTATTTCATTTGTTTCTGCTCTGATTTTTATGATTTCTTCCTTCTACTAACTTTGGGTTTTGTTTGTTCTTCTCTCTCTAGTTCCTTTAGGTGTAAGGTTAGATTGTTTATTTGAGATTTTTCTTGTTTCTTGAAGTAGGATTGTATTTCTATAAACTTCCCTCTTAGAACTGATTTTGATACGTCCCATAGATTTTGGATCATTGTATTTTCATTGTCATTTATCTCTAGGTATTTTTTGATTTCCTCTTTGATTTCTTCAGTGATCTCTTGGTTATTTAGTAATGTATTGTTTAGCCTCCATGTATTTGTGTTTTTTACGTTTTTTCCCTGTAATTGATGTCAAATCTCATAGTGTTGTAGTCAGAAAAGATACTTGATATGATTTCAGTTTTCTTAAATTTACCAAGGCTTGATTTGTGACCCAAGATGTGATCTACCCTGGAGAATGTTCCATGTGCACTTGAGAAGAAAATGTAATCTGCTGTTTTGGGGTGGAATGTCCTATAAATATCAATTAAATCTATCTGGTCTATTATGTCATTTAGAGCTTGTGTTTCCTTATTAATTTTCTGTCTGGATAATCTGTGCATTGGTATAAGTGAGGTGTTAAAGTCCCCCGCTATTACTGTATTACTGTCAATTTCCTCTTTTATAGCTGTTAGCACTTGCCTTATGTACTGAGGTACTCCTTTGTTGGGTGCATATATATTTGAATATAGACACAAAAATCCTCAACAAAATACTAGCAAACAGAATCCAACAACGCATTACAAGGATCATACACCATGATCAAGTGGGATTTATCCCAGGGATGCAAGGATTCTTCAGTATACGCAAATCAATCAATGTGATACACTGTATTAACGAATTGAAGAATAAAAACCATATGATCATTGCAATAGATGCAGAAAAAGCTTTTGACAAACTTCAACACGAATATATGATAAAAAACTCTCCAGAAAGTGGGCATAGAGGGAACCTACCTCAACATAATAAAGGCCATATATGACAAACCCACAGCCAACATCAATCTCAATAGTGTAAAAGTGAAAGCATTTCCTCTAAGATCAGGAACAAGACAAGGATGTCCACCCTCACCACTATTACTCAACATAGTTTTGGAAGTCCTAGCCACGGCAATGAGAAGAAAAAATAAAAGAATACAAATTGGAAAAAAGTAGTAAAACTGTCACTGTTTGCAGATGATATGATACTATACATAGAGAATCCTAAAGATGCCATCAGAAAACTACTAGAGCTAATCAATGAATTTGGTAAAGTTGCAGGATACAACATTAATGCATAGAAATCTCTTGCATTCTTATACACTAATGATGAAAAATCTGAAAGAGAAATTAAGGAAACAATCCCATTCACCATTGCAACAAAAAGAATAAAATACATGGGAATAAACCTACATAAGGAGGTAAAAGACCTGTACTCAGAAAACTGTAAGACACTGATGAAAGAAATCAAAGATGACACAAACAGATGGAGAGATGTACCATGTTCTTGGATTGGAAGAATCAATACTGTGAAAATGACTATACTACCCAATCTACAGATTCAGTGCAATCCCTATCAAATTACCAGTGGCAATTTTTACAGAACCAGAACAAAAAAATCTTAAAATTTGTATGGAGACACAAAAGACCCCGAATATCCAAAGCAGTCTTGAGGGACAACAACGGAGTTGGAGGAATCAGACTACCTGACTTCAGACTATACTACAAAGCTAGAGTAATCAAGACAATATGGTACTGGCACAAAAAAAGAGATATAGATCAACAGAACAGGATAGAAAGCCCAGAGATAAACCCATGCACCAATGGTCAACTAATTTATGACAAAGGAGGCAAGAATATACAACGGAGAAAAGACAGTCTCTTCAATAAGTGGCGCTGGGAAAACTGGACAGCTACATGTAAAAGAATGAAATTAGAACACTCCCTAACACCATACAGAAAAATAAACTCAAAATGGATTAGACACCTAAATGTAAGACTGCACACTATAAAACTCTTAGAGGAAAACATAGGAAGAACACTGTTTGATATAAATCACAGCAAGATCTTTTTTGATCCCCCACCTAGAGTAATGGAAATGAAAACAAAAATAAACAAATGGGACCTAATGAAACTTAAAAGGCTTTTTTTGCACAGCTCAGGAAACTACAAACAAGATGAAAAGACAATCCTCGGAATGGGAGAAAATATTTGCAAACGAATAAGTGGACAGAGGTTTAATCTCCAAAATATATAAACAGCTCATGCAGCTCAATATTAAAAAAAGAACCCAAACAAAAAATGGGCAGAAGACCTAAGTAGACATTACTCTAAAGACATACAGATGGCCAAGAAGCACATGAAAAGTTGCTCAACATCACTAATTATTAGAGAAATGTAAGTCAAAACTACAATGAGGTATCACCTCACACCAGTTAGAATGGGCATCATTAGAAAATCTACAAACAAGTGCTGGACAGAGTGTGGAGAAAAGGAAACCCTCTTGCACTGCTAGTGGGAATGTCAGTTGATACAGCCACTATGGAGAACAGTATGGAGGTTCCTTTAAAAACTAAAAATAGAATTACCATATGACCCAGTAATCCCACTACTGGGCATATACCCAGAGAAAACCATAATTCAAAAAGACACATGCACCCCAGTGTTCATTGTAGCAGTATTTACTATAGCCAGGACATGGAAGCAACCTAAATGCCCATCAACAGACTAATGGATAAAGATGTGGTACATATATACAATGGAATATTATTCAGCCATTAAAAGGAACGAAATTGGGTCATTTCTAGAGACGTTGACGGATCTAGAGACTGTCATACAGAGTAAAGTAAGTCATAAAGAGAAAAGCAAATATTGTATATTAACATGTATATGTGGAACCTAGAAAAATGGTACAGATGAACCAGTTTGCAGGGCAGAAATAGAGACACAGATGTAAGGAACAAACATATGGACACCAAGGGGGGAAAGTGGCAGGAGGTGGTGGTGGTAGTGGGATGAATTGGGAGATTGGGATTGACATATGTACACTGATATGTATAAAATAGATAGCTAATAAGAACCTGCTGTATAAAAATAAATAAGATTTTTAAAAAAATAGATATACCAGTAAAAACTCAGTTTGAACTGATCAATTGCATTAAGGACTTTAGAGATAAAGTGTATTGTTTCCAAATCAAAAGAAAAGGCTAGAATATTCTCTAGCAGTAATCAGAGATGCCTTTAGTACTTAATTTCCAGACCTGAAACACTGAATATGTATTATTAAGCATAGAGATATGTTATAGAGAGTCATGTACTCTGTGTACAGAGAATTATGAACATTCATTGTAATCAGTTATCTTTTGCCATAGATATCCAGGCTAAAACCTAGTTTTTCTTATACAAGTAGGTATATTATAGAGTTTCATAATATAGTATATCCAAACCCATCAGTACTTCATGAAAAAATTTCATAAAGCTTGTAAAATATCTGAAATGTTCTAGAACAACAGACATAACTATGTACTTCACTGGCAAGGGACCTCAGGATCCAAGGAACAATTGGGTGGTGAGTTTCCTGGGTACCAGGAATGATCATGTCCATTGATATCTACCACCAATCAGGATGCTCTTCTTTTTGAAAAACATTAATTTTACCAAAATTACATTACCAAATATAATTATTCTTACAATAATTAGATGTGTAATAATGCCTTGATTTATTTTATCTTTTGAAGAGATACATGTTTTTAAGTGAATTGAAATGTAGTTTGTCTTTAGGAATTGATATGCACATGAAAGTCTTTGAGTAAGTGTGAGCAAATTTAGTTTAGCCATTCATTCATCCATTTATTCAAAAATACTTTTATGTGTCTGTTATATGCCAGTCACTGTTCTAGGCTCTTGGACTTGAACAAAATAGGCCAAAAAAATCTGCTTTTCTGGCACTATAAATTACATTGGATGGATAATAAAAAGTAATAAGAGCTATATGAAAAGTAATAGACCATTGTATGAGGGTATGGAAGGTAATTTTAAATAGGATAGTCAAAGTAAATCTCATTGAGTATATGACATATGAGCAAGGATGTTTGCATTACGTAATAAATCATCAAATATAGAAAACTTTTGAGTGAAATTTATGATGTAAGTTAAGTTGACACTGCTTTGTACAAACATCTCAGCACCAAACATGTGAGTTAAACCTTGGAGTTGTAAAAGTATTATTTTTCTCAGGATAGAAATGTTAGTTTGCCTTACACAGATATACAATATATATACTTATATATATGAATGTATATATGTACATATGTAGTATATATAATTTTAATTTCTGGATAGGCTACAGATAGCATTTTATGGGACAAAAGTTGGCAAAATTACTAACAAAGTGATCATAATTATGCAAGTGTAGTTTGAATTTACCTAATTTGAACTGGCATTGAATATTCATCATAGATTTTATGGTGTACAAAATGCAACTGCCAAATGGAAGCCAAAGCATACAAACAAAACAAAGCCTTGGAACTCTTAGATCTATGTAGTAATTGATACATTAATTGATGTGAACCAGATTGGAAAGTTCTTCACTTTAAAAAAATTAAGTACCTAAAGAATTAAAGAAAACATGTCATGGTTGAACAATCTCCTTCTGTTTAAATAAATGTTATTTTACAAAATATTGGGTTATTCATATTTTATAGGGATAATGTACTTTGGCTGACCAAGTAATTAGAGATAATATTTTATGCCAAGTTTGGAATAACACAGACATAGAGAATTTCAAAAGATTTTAAGCAAACTTAAAAAAATATATACAAAGTTTCTAATGGAAAGTTTTTTTTAGACTAGTAATAACTTAGAGCAATTATTACAGACTGAATCAGAGATACACATGAATTAACTTTCAAATGTAATTCTGATTGTAATGTTGGTAGTATATCATCTGTATAACACATTCATCAATGAAACCCTGTATACTCAAAGGATAAATTAAAACATACCAAGTAACAAGGTGTGATTTAAGATTCAAAAATAAAAACAAAAAAGAGAACTGAGCCATACATTTGTTAATAAGCCCATAACCTAACTAAATTTTTCAGAGCAATTCAGTCTGGTTTAGGGTTTCAGGTATGCAGCATCAGGCTGTCAGAGCTATATCAGTTCATTTTATTTCACTAGAAGAATATCCACATTTTCATCTCCAATCTATCAGTATTTAGCCATTGTTTAATTCAGTACAAACTCTGATGATCTCATTCATTCAAATATAACATTTCTTTGTAAATTTCCCAAATTTTATCAGCAATCTGAGGTTTCTTTTGATTTCTAGAATCCACCAACTACTGGGCATTTCTAGTTTGTCCCCCTGCAGTCTTCTCAAATGGAATTTGTTTAAAAACAAAAACATATGAATCTTTATCTTCAAGACCCAAACTACCAACCCCTCAAATTATGTCTTAAGTATTTTAATTGCTACCCCACCCTTATTGTCTATACCTACTCTTTATTTTTGCTTCATCATGTAGAAGATAACATTGTTACCTACTTTGACTCTCATTTTTAAAAGAAACTCTAAGCAGTTTCCTTATACATAGCTTTTCCCCGATCTGAATACTTCACCATTCTGCAAAGTGATCAATCTTTGTAAACTTCCACAACATAATTTTCTAATTATTGCCTTTTGGTTTGCCTCCACTGAACTCCTTGCATCTGCTATGACTTCTCTGCTCCCTTTTTGCCTATTTTACAAATAATTTTATTTAAGACTCATTTTAAATTAAACTTTTTATTACACCATTTTATTGACCACCAAATGTGAAAGTAATTTCCCTTTACTCCAGAATCATATAGATTTTTATTCGCACCTTTTACAACATTGAAATTGGCAAGATTTAAACAGAACATATGGGGCTTCCCTGGTGGCACAGTGGTTAAGAATCCGCCTGTCAATGCAGGGGACATGGGTTTGAACCCTGGTCCAGGAAGATGCTGTGGAGCAGCTAAGCCCGTGCGCCACAACTACTGAAGCCCGTGAGCCACAACTACTGAAGCCCACGCACAGCAAGAGAAGCCCCCACTCACCACAACTAAAGGAAGCCTGCATGCAACAATGAAGACCCAACGCAGCCAAAAATAAATTAATTAATTAATTTAAAAAAAACAGCATATGGAAGGAAGACTGCTCATCACACTGTTCAAGCTATTCTCTGTCATGGAAGATGAAAAATTGGATAGAATTTGTGTCTCTGAATTTTAAAAGAATTTGCACATCCAACTACAGAGTGAATTAGACCTAGGCATGTACACTCCTGGAGAAACTAAAAGATGGCAAGCAGTTAAACCAGTAATCCTCAAATAATTATTTTAATCAGGGCAGGGAAAAATGGTTTTCTATTAATAAGATGTGGTTTTTTCCTCTTATATCTAAATTAGCCATTTATAAGTACATTTATTATGTAATTTTCTGAAGCAGGTATTTTGTTGGAGAAAAGGCATATTAAGCAATTTTAACATTTATGTAATAAATTTAAATCAAGTTTTACAGATGAATATCATTCTAATTTGTAATATCCTGATTCAGATGTTCAACTTGTGATTGTTTCTGGGTTTTGATAAGATTTTTCATTATTAATAGACCATTTTCTTTTAGAGCAGTTTCAAGTTTAAATTGAGCAGAAAGTACAGAGAGTTTCCATATACCTCCTCTTCCTTTACCACCCTTCCTGCACCTCCACAATTACCCCTTATTAACAGCCTGCATTGTTAGTGTGGTGCCATTATTGGATTGGATAAAGGAATAATGTCATGTATCCATCTTTGCAGTATCAGACAGAATACTTTCACTATCTTAAAACTGCCCTGTGTTCCATCTATTCATTCTTACCTCCCTCCCACTGAACCCGTGGCAACCACTGATATTTTTACTATCTGTATAGTTTTGCCTTTCCAGATTGTCCATAATTAGAATCATATGATATGTACAATTTTCAGACTAGCTTCCTTCCTTAGCTTAGAATTCATACATTTACGGTTCCTTTATATCTTTTCCTGGCTCAATAACTTATTTCTTTTCATGGTTTAATGAGATTCCATTGTGTGAAAGTACCAGAATTTAACCATTCACTATTGAAGGACATCTTGGTTGCTTTCAGTTTTGGGCCATTATGAATAAAGTTGCTATAGACACTCATGTACAAATGTTTGGGTGGATATAAGTTTTCAATCATTTGGATAAATATCTGTGAGTATGATTGCTGAATCCTATTGTATGACAGTGTTTAGCTATAGCTTTGTAAGAAACTGCTGTAACTATGTACCAAAGTAGCTGTACCATTTTGCATTCCCAGAAGGGAATGAACGAGAGTGCCTGTTGCTCCACATCCTCGTGAGCATTTGGTGGTGTTTGTTTTAGATTTTAGCCTTCTGATAGGTATGTAGCACTATCATGTTTTAATTTGCCATTTCCTAAAGACACATGTTGTTGAGCACCTTTTTGCATGCTATTTGCCATCATCCTTTTTGATGAGAGTTGTGTTCAGTCTTTTGTCTTGTTTTGGTTTTGGTTTGGTTTTCTTATTGTTGAGTTTTAAGGATTCTTTATTTATTTTAAAAACAATAACTTTATAAAGGATGCAAGTCCTTTATCAGGTATGTGTTTTGCAAATATTTCTCCCAGTCCGTGGTTTCTCTTTTGTTTTCTCTCTCTTAACAGTCTTTCTTGTAGCAAGTTTTAACTTTAATAAGCTCTATCCTATCAATTTTGTCTTTTGTGGGTTGTATCTTTCAGTTTTGTGTCTAAAATTCATTGCTAAATCCAAAGTCACCTAGATATCCTCCTATGTTATCTTAGAGAAATTTTATAGATTTGTATTTTATGTATAGTTCTATGATACATTTTTAGTTAATTTTATGAAGGTGTCAAGTAAATGTCTAAATACTTTTTTTCATATTCAGTAGGCACCTGCTGATAATTTATTAGTTACATGATTATATTCACATTTTTGCACATGGATTTTCAGTTGTTTCATTGCCATTTGTTGAAAAAATAACCTATTTTCCATTCAGTTGCTTTTATCCTTTGTCAAATCTTAGTTCACTATATTTGTGTAGGTCTCTTTCTGGGCTTTCTATTCTTTTCCATTGACCTTTTTGTCTGCTCTTTTGCCAGTGCAACACTGTCTTGATTATTGCAGCTTTATAGTAAGTCTTGAGATAAAGTAATGTCAGTCCTGACTTTTTTCTCCCTGTTCACTATTGTGTCTGATATTCTGGGTCTCTTGGCTTTCCATATAAACTTTAGAATTACTTTATCAATATCCACAAGGTAACTTGCTGGCATTTTTATGGGGATTGCATTGAATCTATGGATCAGTTTGGGAAGAACTGCCCACTTGACAATACTGACTCTTATTAACCATGAACAGGGAATATCTCTACATTTATTTGGGTCTTCTTTGATATCTGTCATCAGAATTTTATAGTTTTTTTCATATATATGTTGTGAATATTTTACTGGATTTAAACCAATGTGTTTTGGCAGTTTTTTAGTGCTGCTATAAATGGCTTTGTGGCTTTAATATCAAATTCCGATTGTTCGTTGCTGGTATGTAGGAAAGCAATTGGCTTCAGTATATTAAACTTTTATTCTGCAGTCTTGTTACAGTCACTACTTGTAGGAATTTTTGTTGTTGATTTTTTGAGATTTTCTACATAGGCAAGCATGTCATCTACAAAGAGAGATTTTATTTCTTCCTTCCCAATCTGTATACTTTTTATTTCTTTTTAAAAAATCTGATTGCACTGGCTAGGAGTTCCAGTATGACGTTGAATTGGAGCGGTGAAAATGGATGTCTTTGTATTGTTACTGATCTTAGAGGGAAAGCTTCTAATGTCTCACAATTAAGTATAATGTGAATTGTAGGATTTTTGAAGATGTTCTACATCAAGTTGAGGAAATTCCCCTCTATTCATAGTTTGCTGAGTTTTTATCATAAATGCATGTTGGGTTTTATAAAAGGTTTTCTTGCATCTATTGACATGATCATATGACTTTTCTTCTTTAGCCTGTGAATGGGAAGGATTACATTAATTGATTTTGAATGTTGGACAAACTTACATACTTAGAATAAATCTCCTGTGGTTGTGGTATATAATTCTTTTTATATGTTGTTGGATTTGACTTATAAATATTTAGTTGAGGATTGTTGCATGCATATTCATGAGACATACTGCTCTGTAATTTTCTTTCTTGTAGTACTCTGTATACATTGTCTATAGTCCTATTCTGTATATGTTGTCATATGAAAATGATGACACTAAGCTAAGAAAATGTTTGTATTTGCTTCTTTGCAGCAAATACTAAGGGGAGTTACTTTCAGCCATGCATTTTTATGAAAAGCTAGAAAAATAAATGAGCCCCATTCTTACAACATTTTGTCTTTATCTGGAAGCTATTTCCTGTGGGAGTGTGGACATTAGGGCAATAGTGGGAGATGTCAGGAAGCATATATGATGTTTGTACAGTACAGAGGTGACAGTGGTAGCCAAGGGAAAGAAAATCATAATGAGCAATAGCAACAGGACAATGTGGGCTTTGGGGACACGCCAATCCAATCTCATTTACGTGGTATTCCCTCTCCAGCCACAATAGCCATCTTTGAAGACACAGATCTGTCTGAGACTAACACTCACTGGCAAGTGGAAACTCTCACTTTCTGAACCCGGGTTCATTGTTCAGTTATTTTCTTAAGGCTACATTTTTAGCTATAGTGAATCCCTAGAGCTCTCTGATTTTTTGCTCTGTATAGTCTGTTTGGTATATGTGTATGCACACACGATGAAACTCTGCCACACTGATCCAGGGTCTCAGCTCTCAGCATCCATGGATTACTCATGTGGACTCCTGCCCTAGAGCAGCAAACGGCAAAGACTTCTAGCTGTCATTCAAGAGGTGTTGTGTTCTAGTAAGGGGTTCTCCACCCCCTGTTTCAGATTCTAAGAACACATTCACATTTGTTAATTTGGATACTGAGAACACTTTAACATTAGTTAAAGCTTTGGTTTCCTGATTAAGCTGAAATTGAATAGGGAGCAATAAGGAAGGAGAAGGTAATGGATTGGCTGCTTTTTTTCTGTCTTGCTCACTTGCATGAATGGTTTGCATTGAATTGGAAGGCTTCCAATTTGATAAAATAGGGGGAAATGGAAGGTCATAATTTTGTTCTTGATATATTTAAGGCACCTTCACTGAGAGAAGGGTTTCCAAGTAGATTTTTATTGTATGAATCTGGGGAATAGAGAGAAGTCTGAGCAGCAGATATAAGATCAGGAACCTCTGTAAATAAATAATATTCAGTGACATGTTTGTGGATGAGATTCCTTGGGGAAAATAATCAGTGTAAAGTGATAAGTGGATACAAATGTAGGCCTGATGAAATTCATGGAGAGAAAAGGAGAATGAGCCTAAGAAAGAGACAGAGGACATCAGAGAGAAAGGAGGAAAACCTGGGGAGTGAGGGTCACAGAAGTCAATGTGAGAAAGTGTTCAAGGAGAAGAGATGACAACAGTGATTGAACCTGGCAAAAGGTAATGTAAAATAAGAATGTAATTTAGTCACATGGAGGTCATTGGTGACATTAGAAAAGCATTTACGCTGGAGGTAGAATTCAAGTTACTTTTTTCTTATAACTCACATATAATTCAACAAAAAGTTCTGTTAACTTTACTCCCCAAATTCAGCTAGCATCTGACTCTACCTCATTTCTCCACTGCTGCCACCCTGGCCCAAGCCCCATCATCTCTTGCCTGGACAACTCCTTCCAGTCTTCTCTTAGAATCTGTCCCCAACATAGTGGTATGAGTAATCCTTTAAAAACAGCAGTCAGGGGATTCCCTGGTGGCGCAGTGGTTGAGAGTCCGCCTGCTGATGCAGGGGACACAGGTTCGTGCCCCGGTCCGGGAAGATCCCACATGCCACGGAGCGGCTGGGCCTGTGGTCCAGGGCCGCTGAGCCTGCGCATCCGGAGCCTGTGCTCCACAACGGGAGAGGCCACAACAGTGAGAGGCCCGTGTACCGCAAAAAAAAAATTTTTTTTTTAATTTAAAAACTTAAAAAAATCGGTAATCAGATGTGTTACTCCTCTCCTGAGGACATCAAAATGACATCCCATTTTAATCAAAGTAAAAGGCAAATTATTTATAACCTACAAGGCTCTACATGAATTGGTTTTTGTTACTTTCCTGACGGCACATCCTTCTCCTCCCACTTCCATTCCTTCCACTCCAGCCACACTGACCTGCTATTCCTTGCTCATGGAATGTGGCCACAGTAGACTCCTTTGGCTCTTAACTCACAGGCCCAGGCTGGTAGAACAGCTCCTCTCTGGAACCTTGCTAGAGTTGAGGAAGAGGGAAGCAAATAATGCCTAATCCAAATATTGTCATATGACCAAGGATAACATCAAAAGAATAAGGGACAGGAACAGCTTGATAGGAAGGGACATCTCATGTGTAGAAAATAATATAATCTATCTAGGCCTTAGTATCACCCTAGGGTCTTAATATGCCCGTATTCTCCTAGATGTATGATACCCATTTTGTTAATAGAACCCTTTACCATTATTGTTATTTAAATAATGTTGATGTTTTTACATAACCTTCCTTTTATTATTGTCTAAACTCTTGTTAGCTATTTTACTAAATACATTATTTTCTCTGTTACATATCTGGGAAGAGTTGGGTTTTTTTTAATATTTTGGCTTTTCCTTACACTCATCAGTGTCTAAATGTAATGCATATTTTTACATTCGGACTCCTGTGCCAGAACTTAATTTAAAGCATTCTATAAATGTATTCCTGTGTTTGCTTTGAAAACAAAACATCACTGGATAAAATGATGCAAATTCATAAATTCCAAATCCCTAATAAAAACTCTAGTTTTATCAATCACATTGAGTTTTCCTTTCCTGACAGCTGGAGTAGGATTAAGCTCCTCTTTGGTGTCAGAAGAACCTATCCCAAGCAGACAGAAGAGAGGAGGGAATATGTTAGCTCTCCAAAAAGGCTTCTCTCTATAGAAAACATAAGAAATAGAAAAATAATTCTGGAAACCATTATATAGATTAATTTGTCAAGTTAGTGCACTAGTTCATGCTTGAAAACTTACATATTTTTGAACTCAAAGGAGTAAAGAATAAATTTTATGAAAACTGAAAAACAAAAGGCATAGTAATAAAAGAGGAATGTATCTGGGAGCCAGAAATGGAACAGAAATACTTAACAATGAGCTGAGTTGAAGCCGTGTGATTGACGTTTTCCAAATTCAGAATAACAAATGAAGGGTGGGAGTGTGGTTCCTAAGGTATAAAAGGAATTAAGCAAAAGTTTTTTAACACACATGGTTATGTGATGCCAGATAGACTTAGTTAAGATAGACATCTGGAAGAGCTCATGAAAGGTGAGGGATGCAGGAAAGAATATATCCATCTGTTCACATGCCAAATGGGATGTGTCTTTATCTCAAGCAAGGGAAAGCAGGAGATAGGTAACAATATGATATGGCTTTCAGGGATGAGTCACAAACCCACTGAATTCCATGACGAGATGTGACACATCCTCAATACCACTCCTGGGAAATAATGCTAAAGGGAGATTTAAAAGCTGATGCTTCAGTGGGCACAGAAAAAAAATCACTAGACAGTGAGAATTGAACCAAGAGGAAGAGAGAAAAAACAAAGGAAAGGAAGAAACAATCTCTCACCTATCAAAGAAAATACATCCCATCAAAATGAACTTGCAGCCTCAAATGCCAAAGCTCATGAAGAAATCCAGGGCTAAAAAGATAACCAATATAGTCATCAGTCAGAGAGTTAATCTCTGATCTTTCTATAGGAAATTAATTTTATATATTAATCTAACCAAGAACTTAAAATACATATGTACAGAGATGGAAAAGAGAATTTTTATTTTAAAAGCAATATTTGTTTATATAAAACAAAAGGGAGGAGTCTAACAAAATCTTGTTAATAGCAAATAAACTTATGGAAATTACAGAGAGTTCCCAGATGAAGAGGTCTGTGGCGGTAGGAAGTCTCATCATCCAGGATTTCTACCCTCTGCATTTAAAACCAGAGACTCAATTCCCCTAGTTTATGAGTATCCACACCCCAGTGTTTCATGTGAGCATTCAATTTCCCTGACCTTTGTGTAAGATCATACAAGTAAGCTGTGTAGTGGAATGGACATCAAAAGCTCTGTTTTCAGAGCCTAGTCTTTTTGTTTTTGGATTAATTTTTATTGGAGTATAGTTGATTTACAGTGTTGTGTTTCTGCTATATAGAAAAGTGAATCAGTTATACATATATCCACTCTTTTTTAGACTCTTTTCCAATATAGGTTACTACAGAGTATTGAATAGAGTTCAGATTCCTTGCAGCCACTGATTATGTGCCTCTTGGCCATTTGTATGTCTTCTTTGTAGAAATGTCTATTTAGGTCTTCTGCCCATTTTTTGATTGGGTTGTTTGTTTTTTTAATATTGAGCTGCATGAGTTGCTTGTATATTTTGGAGATTAATCCTTTGTCCGTTGATTCATTTGCAAATATTTTCTCCCATTCTGAGGGTTGTCTTTTCATCTTGTTTATAGTTTCCTTTGCTTTGCAAAAGCTTTTAAGTTTCATTAGGTCCCATTTATTTATTTTTTATTTCCATTACTCTAGGAGGTGGGTCAAAAAGGATCTTGCTGTGATTTATGTCAAAGAGTGTTCTTCCCATGTTTTCCTCTGAGAGTTTTATAGTGTTCAGTCTTACATTTAGGTCTTTAATCCGTTTTGAGTTTATTTTTCTGTATGGTGTTAGGGAGTATTCTAATTTCATTCTTTTACATGTAGCTGTCCAGTTTTCCCAGAACCACTTGTTGAAGAGGCTGTCTTTTCTCCATTATATATTCTTGCTTCCTTTGTCATAGATTAATTGACCATGGGTGTGTCGGTTTATCTCTGGGCTTTCTATCCTGTTCCATTGATCTATATCTCTGTTTCTGTGCCAGTACCATATTATCTTGATTACTGTAGCTTTGTAGTATAGTCTGAGGTCAGGGAGTCCGATTCCTCCAGCTCCATTTTTTTTCCCTCAAAATTGCTTTGACTATTTGGGGTCTTTTGTGTCTCCATACAAATTTTAAGATTTTTTGTTCTAGTTTTGTAAAAACTGCCATTGGTAATTTGATAGGGATTGCATTGAATCTGTTGATTGCTTTGGATATTATAGTCATTCTCAGAGTTTGAGTTTTCCAATCCAAGAACATGGTATATCACTCCATCTGTTTGTGTCATCTTGATTTCTTTTATCAGTGGCATAGTTTTCAGAGTATAGGTCTTTCACCTCCTTAGGTAGGTTTATTCCTAGTTTTTCTTATTCTTTTTGTTGCAATGGTGAATGGGATTATTTCCTTAATTTCTCCTTCTGATCTTTCGTTGTTAGTGTATATGAATGCAAGAGATTTCTATGCATTAATTTTGTATCCTGGCAACTTTATCAAATTCACTGATTAGCTCTAGTAGTTTTATGGTAGCATCTTTAGGATTATCTATGCATAGTATCATGTCATTTGCAAATGGTGACAGTTTTACTTCTTCTTTTCCAATTTGTATTCCTTTTATTTCTTTTTCTTCTCTGATTGCTGTGGCTAGGATTTCCAAAACTATGTTGAATAACAGTGGCAAGAGTGGGCATCCTTGTCTTTTTCCTGATCTTAGAGGAAATGCTTTCAGTTTTTCACCATCGAGAATGATGTTTGCTGTGGGTTTTTCATATATGGCATTTATTTATTTATTTATTTTGCGGTACGCGGGCCTCTCACTGTTGTGGCCTCTACCACTGCAGAGCACAGGCTCCGGACACGCAGGCTCAGCGGCCATGGCTCATGGGCCCAGCTGCTCTGCAGCATGTGGGATCTTCCCGGACCAGGGCACGAACCTGTGTCCCCTGCATCGGCAGGCAGACTGTCAACCACTGCGCCACCAGGGAAGCCCATAGCCTTTATTATGTTGAGGTAGGTTTCCTCTGTGCCCACTTTCTGGAGAGTTTTTATCATGAATGGGTGTTGAATTTTGTCAAAATCTTTTTCTGCATCTATTGAGATGATCATACGGTTTTTATTCTTCAGTTTGTTTATACATTGTATCACATTGATTGATTTACATGTATTGAAGAATCCTTGCATCCTTGGGATAAATCCCACTTGATCATGGTGTATGATCCTTTTAATATGTTGTTGGATTCTGTTTGCTAGTATTTTGTTGAGAATTTGCGTCTATGTTCATCAGTGATATTGGCCTGTAGTTTTCTTTCTTTGTGACATCTGTGTCTGGTTTTGGTATCAGGCTGGTGGTGGCCTCATAGAATGAGTTTGGGAGTGCTCCTTCCTCTGCAATTTTTCGAAAGAGTTTGAGAAGGATAGGTGTTAGCTCTTCTCTCAATGTTTGATAGAATTTACCTGTGAAGCCATCTGGGACCAGGTAACTTTTTTAAAGCACCACATGTAATTTTAACACATAGCCAAAGATGGAAACTATATTACTAGACTGTTGGAATCACAAGATGAATCTCCAATTTTACATTTGTCAGTCCTTCTCTAAAAGTAAGATAAAATTCTCTGGAAAGCAATTGCCTTTTTCAGTCTTTATTTAATCTCCTAGAGAGCTACATGCTACAGTGTTCCCAGATGTCTGCATGTGAAAATCACTCAAAGGCTAAAATTTGAGGCTTCCCTTTCCTTTTCCAGTGTAACTCCATATTCTTGTCATGCTTATTAACTGTCATACTTATTACTAGTGTGCAAACTTTGTAGACTTCAATTTGGTCCTTAGGCTCCCTGACATAAAAAGGCCTAGTTGATGCAGTTAAAGCACTGAGAACTTTAAATGCTCAGCACACCATCCATTCCGTATTCCCCTCTTTGTTAAACCTAAACTAAGTTATGAAACTAAGTGAAAGTTAAGTGTAAACCTTTTCTTAAGGAAAAGTTAAAGTATTTATTCTCTAATTTTCCAGAATAAATAATATGAGATCATTGAGAAAATTTAGTAGGCAATCCAACTCATGTCACTGTAAGAAAAAAAATTTTTAATGATCCTCCATTTCAGAAAGTCCCCCAAATATTTTCATGTCAGCATAAACCAGAGAGCTTCTTAAAATTGTAAATTTCAGGATTATGAATTTAGATTCTCTTGGGTTGAGACATAGAAGTCTGTATTTTGCAAATCCCACAGTGATGCTGATTGATGCCAGTGTGAGGAATTAATGGTCCATATACCTCCACTTAAAAAAAACTTTATCATTTTAATCCCATCACCCACAAAATTAGATGTTATTTTAATCTGTTGTGTCTGATGGTGGTTTGTACCTACCTATTGCATTTTATATGTCAGGCACTAGATAAAAACAGCACATTATAAAAATTGTTTTGTATATTATTATATCATCATTATGTAAGTACTGTTACCCTTTTTTTAAATTTTTTCCAATACACGGGCCTCTCACTGTTGTGGCCTCTCCTGTTGCAGAGCACAGGCTCCGGACGTGCAGGCTCAGCAGCCATGGCTCATGGGCCCAGCCGCTCCGCGGCATGTGAGATCTCTCCAGACCGGGGCACGAACCCATGTCCCCTGCATCAGCAGGCGGACTCTCAACCGCTGCGCCACCAGGGAAGCCCACTGTTACCCTTTTCATTATGAAATTGAAGTTGAAAGTTTTGTGTGATTTACTTAAGACCTCAGAGCTGGTGATGAGCCTGTACTGACTCTAAGGCCTATGGCTTAACCCACAATAATCTGTTTTTCCCTTGGGTCAGTACCCCACATGTCATCACAAAATGGGTTTATTTGACAAATTGGCAGTGTCTCTTGCCCATACTTCATTAAACAGGAGTGTTGCCTATAAATATAAC
This sequence comes from Neophocaena asiaeorientalis asiaeorientalis, assembly GCF_003031525.2. Lineage (NCBI taxonomy): Eukaryota > Metazoa > Chordata > Mammalia > Artiodactyla > Phocoenidae > Neophocaena > Neophocaena asiaeorientalis. The sequence goes on along the minus strand of NW_020185316.1, from coordinate 2,068,318 downwards.
AGGTCATTTTATAGCCATTGATAGTGTAAAACTGCCTGTTTCTTCATGTAAATGCTGAAGTGGCAATGTGTAATCTATGTAATCTGACTAGAAACTTGTCTAGAAAATAGTTAAGAAATGTGTACTTAGGAATAACTTATCACTGATATTTTCATCTACATATAAATATAGTGCATTAGCATCAAGAACATATTAAATATATTTGAAAAATATAATTTGATAAATATTTAAATACAAATTTATTGTTAATATAAATTATGATGAATTTAATAATCACTCAAAATTGACTATAACAAATTTATTTTTAGACGATAGTAGACAGATATTTTGAAATATTCTTCAGCATGGTATTAGTATCTTCCAGTGATGATATATGTAATTATTATATAAGATCAATAAAGCTGATAGATTTTAAATCTTGGTTTTCTTTTCAATATTGAGAATTACATTGAGAAAATTTAGTTATAAGGAGTAAATAAAGCAAAAATAAAAGTAGGAACATAATGTCATAGCTGAAGATTGAGGAAGTGCTATATACTCCTTTTCCTAAGACATTTATAGAAAAAATATAAAGACGTATCATAGTTAGCATGAGAATTGTCTAAAATCAGCTATAGCATTTCACGAATTTTTTTTCATCTTTAAATTAATTGAAAGAGTTATGATTCCTTCAACTAGGGATGGTCAAGCTCCTCTAAATAATAAATATGAAGCTAAAAAGCCTACAAAAATGATGACAAATTCTTTTATTCTAAAAAGTGATTTATCAAGCTATTTTGCCCTTGTAACAAATATAGAACCTAAATAGCAAGATATTTGAAGTTGAACAATTTCCCAATATTTTAACATAAGATTCTGTTACACTATTTGATATATATGATTGAAAGGGAAGTAAAATAAAAATCCTCTTCCAATAAATCCCCATCTGTGTCAAAGGAATTTGAATCAGAAATTTTATCCGAACATGAATATTGCTTTTATTGCAATAATAACTAACACTATTCCCAAGCCTTGAAGCATAGACAGATATATATTCGGAAATATCATGAATTGAATTAGACCAATATATGTTCAAGAACAAAACAATTCTCTAAAGATCTTGAAAACATAATAATCTAACAATAAAATCCCTGTACCTAAGTATATTTTTCTGACATATCTTTATATTGAATTGTGGGAGGAATCTTTTGTCGCTATTGCAAATGTAAAACAATTTGCTATCTTAGAATACTCTGTTTTAATTTCTTTTCTTCCCTTTAGAGTAGCTTACTAATGTGTAATCAGTGACTTTCTGTCATTGGACTTATTAGCAAACATCTTGACACAGTTTCCAATATGTGTGGCTGATTTATTTCTAAATATTTGCAGTTTTTTCTTTTTTTTTTTTTTCCATTGTGTGGATTTTGGATCTTTTCCTTTTTGGGGTTTGCTCTATTTGCCATGTTGTCTCATGACTTTATAGAATTTGTGAACTTTTTAGCCATTATGTCTTTGACTATTCTAAGCCCCACACTTTTTCTTTTCCTCCTAGGACTCTGATGATATAAATGTTAGACATTTTATATTATCTTATATACTCTTTTTAAGACTGTGTTTTTTTCCTCTCTGTTTTCTCTTTCTTACTCAGATTGGATCATTTTTTTGGGTCTGCTTTGGGTTTACTGATTCTTTCCTATTGTTTCCAACATACTATTGGGTCTGTACAGTGAGGTTTAAATTATTTGGTTATTGTGTTTTTTACTTCTGTAGTTTTATTTGGTTTTTCATAACTTGTATTCTTTGCTGAACTTTCTCATGCTTTAATTACTTTCAAGAGCATTTGTAATTGCATGGTGAAGCGTAGATAGTATGACTTGTTTGAGGTAAAAATTCTGAATATCACCATTGTTTCAAACCTAAACACTCCATATATCTATTAATTAAAATAAATTCTTAAAAAGCATTTGTTTTCACTCTTTGTTTGAGAATTACTAGAGTCCTGTAGTAGAATAACAACTATAGTTTTCTATACAGTTATTTTAGTCATAATTATGTTATAAAGTTTTACATATATATAGTAAAATTTCAGTGTATAAATTGTCTTTTTTCTATACTGAGCAACTCATTTGCTCTTGTATAAATCATTGCATAATGGGATACTCTAATTTTTTTTCAGAGTTCTTATTAATAGTTGTAGGAAATATGTTGTTAATGATTATGCAGTAAATGAAATGTGTTTTAGGTACAAACTTCACAATGATGTAAAGAATTATGCTGATTTAAAAACTCATGCTTCTGATAATCAATGTTCTTTATCAATTCTTACTTTTTAAGTGTTCTCTTCATTTTTGTTTCTCCTCCTCTTCCTTCTACTCTTATTGTTTGCTTTGTGATCTAGGTTTAGCCTATAGAACATGTTACACTTGTTACATTGAAAATATGCAGAGGGTTACTGATTATCTTCAATAATGAAAACATATCTCTACTGGATAGAAAACAATACCTTGATCTTTTAAAAACAAAACTAATAAACATTCTCTCTGCTGCAGTAGCTGAGGCTTTGGCTTTTTTAATACTTTTTACCCATTAACATGCTGGTAATATATGGACAACTTTGTAAAACTTGAAGAAATTCATCCCCCAATGCAATTTTTATATATTGTTTTCTCATCAGCAAGCACTTGTACACATGTGGAAGTATTTGTTTTAAAATTTACATGTATTTCATAGGAGAACAATTGTAATGAAATTGTGCATATAAACTATCATCCCTGTTGACTATTTCAAATCAGTTCTCTATTTTTTCCTGATTGAAATAGCATTTATTTATTTTGTAAAGAAAAGAAGAACCTTTTTTTGAAAGTAGAGAAACTTCCTTAAGTATTTAGAGACTAAATCTTCTTTTCAAGAAGTGTCTTTGCAATATTTTTTTTCTACCAGGCAGTTAGCTAGATATGGAAGTAAAATAATAATAATAATAATAATAATAATAATAATACAGGAGGTTGAAAGGCTAGGTGTTAATTTTATTGAGTTTCACTAATCAGCAGTGCTTGCTTCCAGTTACAAGTAACCATTAAACTTAAAGAGGACAAAGCTGGCAAGAATTTTGCTTCGAGCATGTTAGGTTCTGAAATAAAATGCCCGTTAGTTCACTTCTGATGACCAGATATTTCTCTCTAGCCATTAGGCATGCTAAGGCTTTTACAGGTTCTTGAATGTATTTCATAGCTACTTTGGGATGAAATACTTACCTTGGTAAAGAGTTTATAACATTTGTTCTATTATTAGTTTCAACTCAGTCAATGTAGTTGGGTGTTACGATCATTAATTTTTTCTAAATGTATGTGTTATATCACATAGTTATGGTAAAATTTATATAGTTGTTTTCAGTGGTTATTCAGTTGTCAAAAATGTTCAAATGTGGAAACCAACGTGTGAATATTAAGAATAACTTTATAAATTTTAAAGTGCTAATAACAAGTAATTTTTTATACTGCCAGTCTTTTGTCTCTTTCAGATTGGCTTTCAAGGTATATCCTCCATAAACTCCTTCATACATTAGAACTTTTATTTAAGGAGATAGACAAATCCATGGTCTGTTGGTTTCTCTCCCTGTCTCTGTCTCTCTCTCTTTCTGTGTAACTGCATCATTTGATACTTACTTTTTCTGAGTATCTCTCAGTCTTTAAATTCATTTCCTTTGCCTTTCCTCCTTTTTTATAGGGCAAAACTTATTTCTAGATCCTTAAAGATAAGTTCCTCTTAATCTTGAAAGTAAATAAATTTATTCTGGTGCATGGAAAATTTCAGCAAGGACTTCCTTCTGTATGACTTTGCATTCATAAATTCAATAACATTTGCTCCTTTAATAGAATTAATCTATACATCTAAGTTCACATGATAATTAATACTCAAAGGTTTGGGCTTTCAAGTAAGAAGTTTTGCCAGTCTCCTGTTTTCATTATGTCACATTGCTTTCAATAGAAATGTGTACTTGTTAAAAAAGTGCAGATGTAGTCAAGAACTTGTTTGTAGCATCATAGCTAACAAACTGTTTGAAGTAAACTAAAACTTACTCAGATGTATCAGTGTACTTTCTAAAAACTCAAATTGGGATATTGTGTATATGGGTTGGAAGGAGAAAAATGGTGTTATTACTTTCCAATTTCAGATAAGGTGCCACCAGACTAATTTCAAAAGTTTTATTTTAACATTTGCTATAATAGAAATTTAATTTATTGTCATTATGTGTTCACTTAAATAATTGTACTTAATATCATTATTTATAAACTAATATTAAATCTGCATAACTTTCTCTAAATAACATAATCTCTAAATAACATAATCTTTTCCATCATTAATTTAGAGTTTGGTGAGAAATGTACTTGACAGTAATGCACCCAATCTTTGGTTCATTGATCCAGTTTATATAAGACACTCAGGGGAAGTTAAATCATAAAAATATGTAGTATGTGCAGTATAGAGAGATGTGATTCAAACAGCAAAAATGGCTATCAAGGAAAAAGAAATACATGCAAATTTTTTTTAAAAAGAAATATATGCAAATATTTGGAGGGTTGCAACCGGGGTTTCATGGTTTGATATGCAGAGATCTTTGCATTCTAAGGAGGCATGTGGCTAGCTTATATAACACTTTTATGAATGAGGATGAAATATGGATAGAATGGAAATGATCAATTCTGGCTTGATGTTATTTACTCTTTTTTCCAGATGACCTTTTTCTTACTATCCAGAAACCGAAAAGCTATTAGGAGTAGTTCTCTTTATTTTTCAGTTTTTCCTCACATAATATATGTATAGAAGTTCCATAGAAATACACCCATGACCAACCAAGTCTAAATGAGCAGAAAACTTGATGTGCCGACAACATATATATGTTGGCTGGGACGCTGGCTCAAGCCGTATTTGACTGTTCAAGTGATAAAATTCTGCCATGTGTGTAATAAAGAGAAACACCATCTGATAAACTTCTTACCCTGAAGGTCACTAGTTTGCCTGAGGATCTGCAAGATTTGAGAAAATTGGTTGCTACTCCTTTGCCTACATCTAGAAGAAATTAGTAAGTTAGATAACTAACTGTTACATTTTAAAAAGCCCTATTTGATTGCTTATGGAGTTTAATAAGTACTAATTTAAAAAATCAAAATTCCCAGGGAAATTAAATCTCTAATATTGGTAAGTGAATTGCTCTTTAAAAGTAATTTATTTCTCAAAAAAAAAAAAGAAGAAAGAAAAGAAAAAAAGTAATTTAACTGTGTTAATGAATAATTAGAAGATAAGAAGAAAAAATACAAAATAAATGTGAGGCTAGCAACTAATGTATATTCATTTGTCATAATACCTTTTATTTATGTTATATATTTTATATACTGTTCTTAACATGTGCTAATTGACACTTGATATATGGTAGAAAATAAGGAAAATATTTTAAAGATCCAAGTTTTTTATATTAATGTTGGTCACAGTGAATCTAAAGGGGGGAGAATCATAAGCCTATTAATTTGAGTCAAAAGCTTTATGCCTTTATTCTCATTATAAGAACTATCTTGGAAATGTAACATTTTAACTCATACAAGACTTAGAGTTATTTTCTAATAAAAAGCATAGCTATTTAAACTTTTTAAATTAGGAAATGACTGTATGTGCCAATTTATCATTATTTTCACAAGATATTTACAGTCATGTAAATATAAGCATATATGTTTATTAAATTATGTTATAATGAGTGATGTTAATTTTAAAAATGTTATGAATTTTGGGAAATGCTGTAAATCTTTTGGGATTAGTCACCTCCCTTAACACTAATTGGACAAATTTTAAAATGTCATCTGACATATTCTTAATATCAACAATGAGTGAGATTATCTATAACGGCACCTTAAATATAATTCCCAAGATCATTTTTAACTTTAAAATCCGAACTTTTAGTAAATTAAGTTGAAAAATGAATAACCCCTGATTACTTGCAAACCTTCTAAGGAAATTAATGTATTTTCTGTGCAGATTGTACTTTTATATCCTTGTCTATAACAAATGTGATGGCTTTTTGTAAGGCGCTGATTAGGAAGGTTATTTCACTGTGATATAAAATACCTGTGCAATACTAAATTTTTCTACAATATCAGTGTAGTCGATAGCTCCATTAAGAGTTTGAATCGATTAGTTACATACATATAAAGGCATACATCATTATAAAATAAAGCTTATAACTAATAAAAGTGAAATCAAATGCCCTTAGAATATGAAATCTGCCATATACTAAATATATATATGCATATATATAAATGAGTATAATCTGCTCTTTCAAAGATATATGAATGAATAATTCAGACATATACACATATGTGTGTGTATGTCTATATATATATATATATATAAAAGCAGAATATATATTCTGTCTGGGTGGTAGAAGTTTCTTATCACTGACTGGAGAGTTTGTTAACTATTTTGTGCTGATTCTGCTATACTATCAAATCATTTTAGTAGATATTTCTTACTTTTAAAAATATGAGCATTTCTTCTAGATGCTGTTTCAGTTTAGATTTTATCACTATAGATAACGATTGTAATCCTATAGTTGAACATCATCTTTGCACATCAGTTAATTATTGTTAAATATGATATAAAACCCAGTACCCTCTAAGACATTTTCAATAGTGTCTTCTCTAAATGGGGTTCTAATGTGGACACCAAATCCAGCATAATACAAATATCAAGCTGTCTTTTATACTCAAATCATTGTTGCAGTTCCCTAGATAGCATTGAGTACCAACAGATATTTTCTCATTCACATTGTAACCCACTCTGACACAACACTCAGTAGTAATAGTGTATGGAAAAATAGTTATATATATTTGATGTGCTCCATAGTTTTAAATAGACCAACATTACTGTGGGAGATGTGTACTTTATTAAGCCCATAATATGTAAAATAAAACTGTCATGTCAAAAAGGTTTAATTATATTCAAATAAATTGTATTTAATGAATGTAGCTTAGCAGTATGTATTTTTCAAGATGGACAGCCACATATTCCTGTTCAGGTGAAAAGATAGTGCAATAATATTCAATAAATTAAGTTCTAAAATGTTTTACTTGGGGAGTTTAAGATACCTTGTAAAAAGTGGCAGTTTTAACACACACTTTACAACATGGCCCCATAGAGTTGTAAATGCCTTTTACTTTATAGTATGTTCTGATACTTAGGATAATAATTGACTAAATCTTTATATAAGTATTATGTGTATGACTCACTGTTGATTATAATATTCCTGGTTATTGTAATAAACTAATCGAATCATTTGGTCTTGTTACAAACAGATGGTTTCTGTTCTTCCCTTGTAGCTTCTGATAGGTTCTCATTATAAACTAAGAGCCAGATATGGAGTTCTCTAAAAGGAAAATAAAGGCAGTTTCAGATGTCCCAAATGCAGGACTTCACTGAGAACTCTTAACCGTTGACACTTTGAAGTACAGGCTTCCCATTGTAAATGAACATTGTCATCATGAATTTAAACCTGCCTGTTGGTTCCAGGGAAATTAATCAGAATCTGGAGGATGATTTTGGTCTAGAAGTTGATTTCATGAAAGCAGATTGTTGATCTAAGATACAGCAGAACAATATCTAATTATGAAGAGATGAATGTAACTAATGAGGGAGATCTAATTGCTTTTCTAGTATCAGTTATTGCATTTAGATTGGTACTGCTGTAGTTTCTTTTTGTTTGTTTTTTAACATCTTTATTTGAGTATAATTGCTTTACAATGGTGTGTTAGTTTCTGCTGTATAACAAAGTGAATCAGCTGTACATATACATATACCCCATATCTCTTCCCTCTTGCATCTCCTTCCCTTCCACCCTCCCTATCCTACTCCTCTAAGTGGTCACAAAGCACCAAGCTGATCTCCCTATGCTATGTGGCTGCTTCCCACTAGCTATCTATTTTACATTTGGTAGTGTATATATGTCCATGCCACTCTCTCACTTTGTCCCAGCTTGCCCTTCCCCCTCCCCGTGTCCTCAAGTCCATTCTCTAGTAGGTCTGCGTCTCTATTCCCATCCTGCCCCTAGGTTCTTCAGAACCTTTTTTTTTTTTTTTTAGATTCCATATATATGTGTTAGCATACAGCATTAGTTTTTCTTTTTCTGACTTACTTCACTCTGTATGACAGACTCTAGGTCCATCCACCTCACTACAAATAACTCAATTTCATTTCTTTTTATGGCTGAGTAATATTCCATTGTATATATGTGCCACATCTTCTTTATTCATTAATCTGTCGATGGACACTTAGGTTTCTTCCATGTCCTGGCGATTGTAAATAGAGCTTCAGTGAACATTGTGGTACATGACTCTTTTTGAATTATGGTTTTCTCAGGGTATATGCCCAGTAGTGGGATTGTTGGGTGGTATGGTAGTTCTATTTTTAGTTTTTTAGGGAATCTCCATACTGTTCTCCATAGTGGCTGTATCAGTTTACATTCCCACCAACAGTGCAAGAGGGTTCCCTTTTCTCCACACCCTCTCTAGCATTTATTGTTTCTCCTTGACTTCAGACTATACTACAAAGCTACAGTAATCAAGACAGTATGGTACTGGCACAAAAACAGAAATATAGATCAATGGAACAGGAGAGAAAGCCCAGAGATAAACCCATGCACATATGGTCACCTTATTTTTGATAAAGGAGGCAAGAATATGCAATGGAGAAAAGACTGCTATAGTTTTTAATTCTATATGTTATGATGGGCAAATGAGAAAGCAATTGGTCTTTCTTCTAGAGTTTTCTCTAACCTTCCCCTGAGTAGGCTATATTTGTGCAAGATGGAATAAAAACAATTTTTGAATACTATTTTGTTTCACCTCACCTCTCAGAATATAGGAAAATATCTATAAGAAGTCTTAACATCATAAGCTGATTAATTATAAGAGGAATACAAGGATGGTCATTCTCTAGATATATGACATATATTCATTAGCCTGTTTTGTAAATATGCCATAGCATTGGCCAAATAAACGAGGTATCTTTATTGGGTCTCTTAACTCTCTCAATCCACATGGGCCTTTGATAGAAGGAAAGTAAGAAACCATTCCTGGAATGAGTTAATATCATTAAATTAGTCTATTTGACATCGAAATTAAATATTAATAAAGGGTAGGCTGAAAAGGTACTGACTAATAGTATTGAATGCCATCTTTGCTTGGTACATAGCTTAAATTTGACTTTCTGGCTGGAAATGCATACCACACCTGTTAACCTTTAGAGAAACACAACCTGCCAAACTTGATTGATCAGCAGAGTTTATATAAAATTCACAAATTAATGGGCCAGCAATCAGCCTGGGTCAGCAAGTAGCACTACACACTGCACTACATTACAGTCCACTAACTTGCACTGATAGAATAGTTTGAAACAACAATATAAACAAAAAAAAAACACATACTATTTTTTCCATGTAAAAATGTGTGGATTTTGTCATGTGTCCTTGGTGTACTTTTATTTGAAAAGATAGTTTTCATAGAGACAGTTTTCTCTCGTATAGGCATACAAACTCTCTGTTGACTTATCACATGAGACCTATCACATACCTAAAATGTGTCAGATGCCATACTAGATATTTCAAGATGCATATAAGGTTTTCAAGGTAGGCATTATCATTAAAGAAAAAGGAAAATGCTCAGATATTAAGTAACTTGTTCATGTTTACATATCTGGTAACTTGTGGTGTGAAGTATTAGCTTTTTTCTTTACTCACATTCCTTTTTTTCACCATCATCTCTTGATTTTCCTTTCCCTCCACATTATTTCTGTTCTTTTTTGGAAAAGAAGTAAATATGAGTGGCTGCCCGTATCAGAGGATGTAAACTCTATTACAGGTGCTTTGTATGACATGTAATAAAGTGGATTTTGAAGCTAAACTAACAGGCTTGGAATCCCATCTTCACCACTTATCACCTCTGTGGTCTTGATTAAGTTACTACTTAACCTCTTTGTGCCTCCAGTTACTGGGCTGTAGAGTGCAGGTAGTAATAATATTACCCTGAGAGCATTTTCATGAGGATACATTGAAAATATGTGAAGCAATTAGGACTATGCCTTACCTGTAGGGAGCACTATATGATTATTGCTTAGTATTATTGCTGTTGTTGCTATAGTGCTTCTTAATATTATAACAATCAGTAGTGATGTATGTTGGTACATGTGGCTAAGAATGCATCTGTATTTCTTTAGAGTGTGAAAAAAAGAGCCCCTTATGACATATTCTGCTCTGAGATTTTCAGCTCCAGTATTTGTCCCAGCAAACACCAAAGGATAACTGGCTCAACAACATGAGAAAAATAAAATATCGTATAAATCAGAGTTAATTAACCTTCTAATTTATTATCAGCTAACTAAAAAAGATACTAGAAAATCTTCTTTTTGAAGTAAATATTTTCTATAATTAATGTGTACAGCAAATCTGGAATTTGAAAGCAAAATAAGACAAAAGCCTCAAAATAATATCCTAAAGTACCTTTGAATAAATAGAATACATATAGGCTTCCTTTTTTTGAAAGCATTCTATAGCTTCTTATTGCTTTTATGCCAAAAAACAGTTTTCTAAAATTTGTTCCAAATTCCAAACTCAAGCTCTTACATAGCCTCTCCCTTCAATGCTCTTTCTCCCAATCTGTGCTGGTGTTTTTAAACATTGTTTAAACAAAAACTGGATAATTTGGCACCAAACATAAACCAACATGTACAACTTATGTTTCATTCATGAAAGATATATACTGTTGTGGGTGTGACTGTGAGGAAGGAAATGTTTTTTTGGTTTTTTGTTTTTCTGTAAAGTATGCAGAAGGGGCATGGTATAGGTTATAGTCAGCACCCAGTGTCCCATCCAAGACAAAGAAATACTGCATTTACTGTATAGTAACCCAAAACATTTTTTGCTGTGAGTATGTAAGAGGTCATGATCAGAGCATACGAAACAGTATTTAACCTTAACCAGTAGACTGGTATGGTAGAAGTGTATTCAACTTAAAATTTTCAGTTATTCCAAATAAATAACAGTATTGTGCTATACACACAAAAATTCTGAAAATTGTAGTTCTTTTATTTGAGTCTAAGAAAATTTATTTTAATTCCTCAAATATGGCTTGTCATCCCTCAGTTAGGTCTGTGTCTTAAGCTGTTTCCTTTACCAGAAGTTCGTGTCCTTCCTACCATGTTTTTCCCCAGTGATCCATGGGATCTCAGTTTATCTTCTCAGCATATCTTCCTGTCTGCTTATTTCCTTTTTTCACAGTGCAGTATCAGGGTATACACTTTATTAGTCTGTGTATTTTCTTGTGTTTTCTGCTGGACTGCATTATGTGTAATGAGAAAGTCTTGTTCACTTCTGTTTCCCCTTGATTATTATGTAACTGGTCCTCAGAAATTGTTAAAAGTCTACTATAAAAAAGGAATTATTTCACATATAGAAACATAAAGTAATATGCTAAAAACTTCTACATGGAAGCAAATACTTACAAATTTAATGTGTATGTCCTATACATGCCTTCTAATTTATACATGCTTCACAACGTAGTGCTGCCTCATAGTAATTTCAGTTGTCTAATATTTGCTAATGTTGTCAATATAATTAAAGAAAGTATGTAGATAAATTGTTCTATAATAATTTTCTTCAAACCGTTGTGTTCAGGTATATAAAAAATGAACTTTATTTCTATAATCAAATTTAACTCCTAGGTGATTAGATTTCCTATGATTCAGATGTTTTCTCTTTTCACACTTCATTCTTGTATAGACCCGTATACATGGCCATAGCTCTACCAAGGAGTATTCAGGTCCTTAGCTATTTATTTTGTATGTGCAGGCATTAACTGTGGCATTTGTATTTCCTAATCTCTTCCATGTTAGGAAACTATTCATGTGAGTGCTTAGTAATAAACTGATATTTACATCAACCCATGGAGCCATAAGATGTTTTCAGGTATAGAAAAGCTAAAAGAATTGATCACAAGAGATCTACACTGCAAGAAGCATTTACCAGAACCCATCAGGCAGAAGGAAAATTATATTGTATGGAATATGTATCTACACAAAGGAATGTGGAGTGATGAAAATGGATAGTACATAATTAAATATGTAAATTTTTTTCTTATAATCTAAAACCCATTAAAAGAAAATTTATATTTAAAATTAAAATGACTGACAGCATTAGTAAAACTATCAAGAGGGTAAAAATAGAAATGAAATATTTTAAGTTCTTACACTATATATGAAGTCATCTAATAAGTTAGAGTACCTTCTAAAATATCTACTTTTTTTTTTGTGGTACGCGGGCCTCTCACTGTTGTGGCCTCTCCCATTGCGGAGCACAGGCTCCAGACGCTCAGGCTGAGTGGCCATGGCTTACGGGCCCAGCCGCTCCACGGTATGTGGGATCTTCCCGGACTAGGGCACGAACCCGCGTCCCCTGCATCGGCAGGCGGACTCTCAACCACTGCACCACCAGTAAGCCCTAAAATATCTACATTTTTACTCTCCCTCCCACATTTTATGTTTTTGACATATTTTACATCTTTTTATTTTGTGTACCACTTTTCTAATTACTTTAGATATAGGTGATTTCGCTACTCTTGTCTTTTGACCTTCATACTAGCTTTATGCGTGGTGACCTGCTACCTTTACTATATGTTTCTCTTTACCAGTGAGATTTTTTTTCTTTTGTGATTACTTTTGTTTGTTTGTTTCTAGTTATGACCTTTTCTCTTGCATTAAAGAAGTTCCTTTAACATTTCTTGTAAGATCAGTATAATCATCCTGAACTCCTTTAGCTTTGCTTGTCTGGGAAATTGTTTATCTCTCCTTCATTCTGAATTATAACCTTGCTGGTTAGAGTATTCTTGGTTGTAAGGTTTTTTGTTTTTGTTTATATTTTTTCTTTTAGCACTTTGAATGTATCCTGCCAGTCCCTTCTGGACTGTAAACTTTCTGCTGAAAATCAGCGGATAATATTATGGTAGTACCCTTGTTCGTAACTAGTTGTTTTCTCTTGCTGCTTTTAAGATTCTCTCTTTATTGTTGACTTTTAGCATTTTAATTATAAAGTGTCTTGTTATGGGTCTCTTTGGGTTCATCTTGCTTGGGACTCTCTATGCTTACTGGACTTGGATATATGTCTCCTTCACCAAGTTAAGGAAATTTTCAACCATTGTTTCTTCAAATAGGTTTTGTGTCCTTTTCTCTTTTTGTTATCCTTCTGAGACCCCTGTAATTTAAATCTTAGTATGCTTGATATTGTCCCAGAGGTCTTTTAAACTATACTCATTTTTCTTATTCTTTTTTCTTTTTTCTTTTCTGATTGAGTGATTTCCACTCCCCTGTCTTCCAGGTCATTGATCCATTCTTCTGTATCCTCTAATTTCTTATTGATTCTCTCTAATGTATTTCTTATTTCAGTTTCTGTATTCTTTTGTTTTGATTACTTCTTTTTTATATTTTCTATCTTTTTGTAAGTTCCCACAGAGTTACTCCATTATTTTCAGAGTTTGATGAGCATCTTTATGACTATTATTTTGAACTCTTTATATGGTAAATTGCTTATTATCTCCTTTTTTTTAGTTCTTTCTTCTGAGGTTTTGTCTTGTTTTTTTTTCATTTTGAAGGTATTCCTTTATCTCTTCATTTTGTCTAACTCTCTGTGTGTTTGTTTCTATGTATTAGGTATATCAGCTACATCTCCTGGTCTTAAAAGAGTGGCCTTATGTAGAAGGTGTCCTGTGGGGCCCAGTGGTGCAATCCCCCCAGTCACCAGTCCCAGGTGCTCCAGGGGTATCTTTTTTGTGGGTTGCATGTGCCTTCCTGTTGTGGTTGAAGCACACTGGGGCGTGAGGCTGGCCCCCTAGAAGCTGGAGCTGGTTTGTAGGGGAGTGGATGCCAGCCAGGACTGCCTGCTGGGTAGGATGACACAGCCAGCTAGGGTGGGCAGGCTAAGCTAGGCAGAGCAGGTCCTCAAGGGAATACTGAGGCAGGGCACAGTGTTACCTAAGGTGATGGAGAGTGACAGAACTGGTGTCCATCAGCACTGAGCCAGCTAGGTGGAAGAATTTTTTTTAAATGACCCCCACCAGTGCTTCTATCCCTACAGAAAGTTCCACCAGATTCCTACCCCTCTAGCATGCAATTTAAAATTAGTCAATGGACTTCTTATATAACTCAGGCACTTTTCAAGATGCTGCCTCTGCATTGGTACTTGGAACTGGTGAGTTTGTGCATGAGCCCTTCAAGGGCAGAGTCTCAGTTTCTCACAGACCTCCAGCTCTCCTGGATGGAAAGCCCCTGCTTTCCAAGCCAGATGTTGTGGGAGCTTGTCTCCCTGGTGTAAACCCATCAAGCTGGGGAGCTCCGTGTGGGGCTCAGACCCCTTGCTCCTTACGGGGACTTCTGTGGTTGTGATACCGCTCTTGCTTGTGGGTCATCATACCAGGGATGTGGGTTCTGACTAGGTTGTATCTATGCTTCTGTCCATCTCAATGTGGCCTTTTCTTTATATCCTTTTTTTTTTAACATCTTTATTGGAATATAATTGCTTTACAATGGTGTGTTAGTTTCTGCTGTATAACAAAGTGAGTCAGTTGTACATATACATATATCACCATATCTCCTCCCTCTTGCGTCTCCCTCCCTCCCACCCTCCCTATCCCACCCCTCTAGGTGGTCACAGAGCACCAAGCTGATCTCCCTGTGCTATGTGGCTGCTTCCCACTAGCTATCTATTTTACATTTGGTAGTGTATATATGTCTATGACACTCTCTTACTTTGTCCCAGCTTACCCTTCCCCCTCCCCGTGTCCTCAGGTCCGTTCTCTAGTAGGTCTGCATCTTTATTCCATCCTACCCCTAGGTTCTTCATGACCATTTTATTTCTTTATATCCTTAATTGTAGAAAATCTGTTCTGAAAGTCTTCCGGTTCTTCTCCAAGTTAGTTGTTCTACATGTAGCTGTAGTTCTGGTGTGTCCATGGGATCTCTGGTTCTTCCTACTCTGCTATCTTGATCTGGGCTCTGACCTGTATCTTATATTTTGATAGATTAAATATGAAAGCTAAAATTTATAGGGTTATCACTGAAGTATAAAAACATTCCAGGGCTTCCCTGGTGGCACAGTGGTTGAGAGTCCACCTGCCGATGCAGGGGACATGGGTTTGTGCCCCGGTCCAGGAGGATCCCACGTGCCGTGGAGCGGCTGGGCCTGTGAGCCATGGCCGCTGAGCCTGCATGTCTGGAGCCTGTGCTCTGCAACGGGAGAGGCCACAGCAGTGAGAGGCCCGCATACCACAAAAAAAAAAAAAAAAAAAAAACTCCCTACAAACAAAAGTCAAAAAAAGATGGCTTCACAGGTC
>NW_020185316.1:2050079-2052102 GCF_003031525.2 Neophocaena asiaeorientalis asiaeorientalis | reverse complement strand
GAGGCCCGCATACCACAAAAAAAAAAAAAAAAAGTTCCATATTTGTAGAGAAGGGAAAAAAAGAATAATTAGGAAATATTCCCTGCAATAAGAAAAAAACACAGAAAGACATAAAAATGCACTATAAATAAGACAAACAGGTAATGCAAAAGTAGGTAGCATAAATAAATACAAATAATGTTGTATAGATAATGGTCTTTATTTGAGGTTCATGGTTTAAATATTAATCTTTTAGTAATTCATTTTTGACAATTAAGCTCTAAGAAAGAAGTCACTACAACCAATTCAATGGCAAGTCATTGAGTAATTCTAAACATAGTAATAATAAGCCACCATATCACAGTGGTCAGCAACTGCTTCACATCCTCAGCAGGGAGATCAAGGACTGAATGAGCATTAACACTGAATACCACAATTATTCCTAAAATTGGTCCCTCATTTTTAGAGTTGACTGAGCTTTAAATTGCCTGCATTCTGTTGACTATTCAATTCTCTCAGCCAAGTGATAAATAAAATACTTTAATCATCAGAATTAATCCACTTTCATGACACTTGCTTTTATTGAAACATTAGATTAGCTCTTTTTATTTTCTGAATTTAAGATTCAGGTCAAGTTAAATGGAGTTTATATCAATACAAATTGTCAGGCATAACCCCTCCTGGGAAATTTGAAGATTTTTGTAGAATTAAAGTCTTTCTAAAATCAGCAGAGAATAATATAATTTATGTCAGCATGTTGAAATAGTTATTCTTTTCTACAGAAAATAATTATATCAAGATAAAATATTTGAAAGTTACTATTTTATAAATATCAATAATTAGTTGACTTTAGCATGGCTGGATCATTTCTGTACAGTGACTAAAAGCATGTGTATGTATATCATATTTACATTTAATATAGGTTACTTTATTGTGTTTGAATGTATATATGTATTTTTGGATTACATTTTTCTCCCCCACCCCAGTAATTTAATCTGGAGGAATAATCAAATCCTTCTGTTTGAAAGTAGGTAAATTATAAATTCTCTTAGTTTTCCTTCATCTGTGAATATGTTGATTCTTTCTTCATTCCTGAAGGATATTTTCACTCAGTATGGATTCTGGGTTTAGAGGGGTATTTTGTTTATTTGTTTGCTTTCCCCAGCACTTGAAAAATGTTCTGCCACTTCCTTCTGACCTTCAGAAATACTTCTTATGAAAAATCCTTTACCATTTTATTTTTTTTCCCTATAGGTACAATGTTTTCTTCTCTCTCGTGGCTCTCCAGATATTCCAATTGTCTTTAGTTTTCAGAAATTTGACTATAATGTGTCTTGTTTTGTATTTCTATAGGTTCATTTGGTTGGAGAGTTCACTGAAATTTGGGGGATATAGATTTATGGGGTTTCAGCTAAGTTTGGGGAGTTATTCTATTATTTCTTAAAGTGCTTTAAGCCATCTTTCTTTTCAACTCTGATGACACGATATTTAATATTTTTTGTATTCTCATCATTCCTAATGTTCTATTCATTTTTACATCCTATTTTCTCTTTGTTGTTCAGATTAAGTAATTTTTATTTTTTCTATGTTTAATTTCACTGATTTCTCTGTCCTTCCATTCAGCTTCTGTGCCTATCCATTAAGGGTTTAAAAATTTTTTTTTTGGTTATTGTATTTTTCAAGGCTAAAATTTCCATTGGTTTCTTCTCTATATTTTCTATTTCTTTGCTGAGAGTCTTTATTTTCTTATTTGGCATGATCACTGAAGCAGGTTTATGATGACTGCTTTAAAATATGTGTCATAATTCTAACATTTCTGTCATCATTTTGTTGGCATCTCTTGATTGACTGTTTTCATTCAGTTTGAGGTCTCCCTGGTTCTTGGAAGGTTGAATGATTTTTAATTGAAACCTGACATTTTGGGTATCATGTGGCAAGATGCTGAAAGTTAAAATTTTGCCTTAGTTTGCTTTCTTCTGACTTGGTTCTAGCAGGATGGGTTCGGAGCCTCATTAAGCCTTTTTTTTTTTTTTTTTTTTTTTTT
>NW_020185316.1:1986816-2049326 GCF_003031525.2 Neophocaena asiaeorientalis asiaeorientalis | reverse complement strand
TTGCGGTACACGGGCCTCTCACTGTTGTGGCCTCTCCTGTTGTGGAGCACAGGCTCTGGACGCGCAGGCTCAGCGCCCATGGCTCATGGGCCCAGCCGCTCTGCGGCATGTGGGATCTTCCAGGACCGGGGCATGAACTCGTGTGCCCTGCATCGGCAGGCAGACTCTCAACCACTGCGCCACCAGGGAAGCCCTCATTAAGCCTTTTGAGGGTGGACATTTGGACTTGGTGCTCAGCCTTTGCTGGCATGGATGGAGGTGGGGCTGCAGTTTTATTCCATGGGGTTTAAATGTGCTTTTCTAAAAGTTTTCTTTCTAGGCTTTCCTTCTCCTAGTTTTTTGGCTATAGAGGACAGGCATTTGTGGGGATCTTTTGCTACCTAACCTCTTAGCACTTCCAGGTTGCTGGGTCCTCTGGCATCCATTCTGAGATGTAAGAGGCAGTAAGAAAACTCTGGAACTTACTACCATGTTGTTCTTCTGGTCACATGAGCCCTAGCTGGTTCACCCTAGAAGTAGAAAAAAAGTGCAAGTACTCCATTTTCCTGAAAGTAGAAACTCTTCTCTTTCTAACTTCTTTCCCTTTGGTGCAATTTTCTTTTTACTTTAGGTTCAAGAAAATGTGCAGTTAATTGCTGAGGGATTTATATGGTAGCTGATTCTAAATCCTTACCAAATAATACTCACATCATCTTCTTTTGGGTACTAGTGTCAGTTTACTGTCTTTCTCATTCAAACTGAAGTTTTCCTGACTCTTCATGTGACAAGTGTTTTCAGTTTGGACATTTTGGTTATGATGTTAGGGGAATCTTGGTCCTATCTGAATCATCTATTTTAGCACGCAGTTGCCTTGTTTAGGTTCAGCATATAGGTTCTGGCCAATTTTATGGGATAGAGTTTGTATGATTGTTTAGTTTCCTCCCCTTGCAGTGCTATTCTCTTCTTCATTTGTCTGGTGCTCTAGGGTCTCCTACTCAGTCCTACTGGTGCCATCTGCAGAGATGGAAGGAACTTCCATGAGCCTCCTGCTGTCACTGAGCAACTTTTGGAGGGACGTGGACAAAGCCACTGGGTCTGTGTGTCTTTATGCCACTGTGTAGAGGGCAGGAAGTGGTAGGACTTTGCTGCTGCTGCTGCTGTCAGCAAATTGGTCTGCCTGCTGGTACCCCAGTTGTTGAGCCAGGTCTGGGATGGCCCACTAGGACTTTGTTGCTTGAGCTGCTTATAGATTGATCCACCCACTGGGTCTGGGTTATGAAACTTGGACTGGGAAAGCCAGGTCTTCACTGTGAGCTCTGCTGCAGCAAGTCAGATTGCCCAGGGATGCCCT
This sequence comes from Neophocaena asiaeorientalis asiaeorientalis, assembly GCF_003031525.2. Taxonomy (NCBI): domain Eukaryota; kingdom Metazoa; phylum Chordata; class Mammalia; order Artiodactyla; family Phocoenidae; genus Neophocaena; species Neophocaena asiaeorientalis. The sequence goes on along the minus strand of NW_020185316.1, from coordinate 2,047,996 downwards.
GAATTTTGAGAAGAGCTGGAATGGATTCCGTCTTTGCTGCTACCACTGCCACCAGTGGATTAGATCGTCAGCAGCAGCCAGGTGATGAGTCAGAGTCGGGGCTCTCTGCAGGTCTTTGTTGGACTTATGCTTTCTAGGTCTCTTAACCAGGGAAGACAGTCTTTTCTTGTTGGTTTGCTTGTTTTATTATTGTTTTGCTATGCCTGTTGGTGGTTTGGTATTACAGGCTTCTCCATCACCTGGTCCAGAGATATATCGGAAATAAAAAGAAAACCTAGGGAACTCACGATGTTGTACTTTCTCATGTCCTGGGTTCCCAACCAGCCTGCCAGCTTTCAGAATCCTTTTATCATTGTGAGTTTAATACTGACACTACTATTTTCTCCCAGGCCTGCTATTTACCCCCCAGTAAATAGATTTAACCCTTAGTATTTGAAGTTGATTGTTTTGTACATGTGATAAAGGAGCTCATTGATCCATTTTCTTTCTTTTCTTCCTTCCTTCCTCCCTCCCTCCCTCCCTTCCTTCCTTCCTTCCTTCCTTCCTTCCTTCCTTCCTTCTTTTCTTCCTCCCTCCCTCCCTCCCTTCCTTCCTTCCTCATCCTGATTGTTTTCAACTTCTGTATTTCATTCCAGCTCCCTTAGGTTGTAATTATGTCCTGCACTAGGATAAGGGCCTCCCAAGTTTGGGAGATAGTCACTTTCATAATAAGACAAGTAAGCATGAAGAACAATTATAATGTATTTAATAGATTGCAGTACGCTCTTCTCTTCACAACCTTCTCGTTTTTAGTCCGTCAATGACATCTCAATATTTCAACTTCACTGTTTAGAAAATAGAATCAGAGTGAGAGAAAATAAAAGATCTGGTTGGCCAGGGGTTAATGTTTGAGCCAGTATTTCCTCCCCATCTGCAGTAGCTGCCTCTCTTCCATGATATGTTAAGTCTCCTGTCATTTGGCCATCAAGTCCTTTGGGTTTTTTTTCCCTTTAAACTAGGCAATTGAAGTGAGGCCCTTTGGAATTTCCTTCAATTAGTCCTGGCCACACCACACTCTTATCACAAACTAAGAAGTATTTTTTTAAAGCCCCTGGTATGATCTTTTTTGTTTTTGTGGCAAGTAGAAATTATCCTCTGTTATTTAGGGTGTTTATAATATTTATTTAAACCTTTTCCATTTACTGTAGATACAGATTTCTATTTTATATGTGTTTCTCTGTTCCTCATGTTAGGTGTCAAGGAGAAGGTCATTTTGTGAACGTAGTACATACAGTGTTGCATTCAGCGCTCATTTGCAACTAGTATTTATTGAGCACCCTTTATGTTCATCACTAGTGTATGGTATTAGAGTGATACAAATTAAAACACTTGTTTGAGAGAGACATACAATGACTAAGCACTGAAAAACATAATTACAGCTACTCTTAATTGCTACTTAGGCTAGGATGAAAAATGATAACAGATAAAAATACCTGCCTTAATGAGAATAATCTGGAAAGACATCTCTGGTGGGGGGGGGGTTGATGTTTGAGTAGAAAATGTGTAATGAGCCACTGTGAAGAGCTGGGTGGAAAGTTCTCAGGTAGTGGAGACAGTATGTGCAAAGTCTCTGTGCTAGGAAAGAACATGACTGGTGCCAGGATCTGCAGGATGAAGACAGCAGAGCATTCCGGGGGATACAGTTTTAAAGATGGCCTGGGAGAGAGAACATAGGACTCATAGACCATGATAAAGATTTGAAATTTATTTTACCAGAATTTCTACTATGCTTATTTTTGTGTATTTTTAATCTTGTACTTTATACATTATATAGGTTACATTAAAATATTTCCTGAAAGAAGGCAGAATTTTTAAAATGGCGAATGCACTAGTTAAATCACTATCTAAAATCGATATGAACCAATATTTCTTTTATTATATTTGCCTGCACAGAAGGTAGGTTTTTTTCACCAGGTTGATATTTCCATAAGGATAATTATGTCATATTCCAGAGACTAGCATGCTAATGATATACATGGTCATTATGCAGTAAAATTAAGGTATTTTAAATACCAATAAAACATTAGCAAAAATTACATTTTTTGTCATTAGTCAGATGCTGTGGTAGATGAAATGGATAAGATATAGGATATAATCTGCACAAAACTGTGATATATCAGATGTAGTATTCCTATTTCTAGCACTGTGGTTAAAATTGCTACTGAAAGCAAATATAAATCCAAATTAAATATTAAGAAAGGACTTTTTAAAATGCATCTGTGAACTGGCAAAAAAATAAGGAATACCAAGGCCAAAATCTAAATGAAGGCTATAACTCAGAGATACAAAATAAGCCATGAGGCTGACATTCACCTTGAAGGCATCTGTCAAATTTAATGAACTCATGAATAGTTTTCCACAGTATCTCAAACCTTGGGGGCTAGCAGACAAACCTCAGGACCCATACACAGTGGGAAAACTAAGAGGAAACCCTGAAACTCAAGGACTCCAGGGAATGCCTCCTTAATAAATTTGAATTAACTCCTTATGCAAACCCCTCATCTCCACTCCCCCAACCTTCAGTGGATCACTAGAATTCTATCTTTGGCACTGACTGTGAAATGAAAAAGGAAATGGAAAAAAATCTCTCACAAGAAATTTTCAACACAAACCTCTGTTCTTACACTAAATCCCTATAATTTATGTGGTCTAAAAAAAAAAAGACTTCAAGTATGGTTTTTTTTTTTTTGCTTAGTTTTTTTTTGACTTGAATTATATATATATACATATACACACACACACACACACACACACACACACACACACACACAGAGCAGGTTCTTATTAGTCATCAATTTTATACATATCACTGTATACATGTCAATCCCAATTGCCCAGTTCATCACACCACCATCCCCACACGCTCGCGGCTTTCCCTGCTTGGTGTCCATATGTTTCTATTCTCTATGTACAGTATCATGTCATCTGCAAACAGTGACAGTTTTACTTATTTTCCAATTTGTATTCCTTTTATATCTTTTTCTTCTCTGATTGCCGTGGCTAGGACTTCCAAAACTATGCTGAATAATAGTGGTGAGAGTGGATATCCTTGTCTTGTTTCTGATCTTAGAGAAATGCTTTCAGTTTTTCACCATTGAGAATGATGTTTGCTGTGGGTTTGTCATATATGGCCTTTATTATGTTGAGGTAGGTTACCTCTAGGCCCACTTTCTGGAGAGTTTTTCTCGTACATCGATGTTGAATTTTGTCAAAAGCTCTTTCTGTATCTATTGAGATGATCATATGGTTTTTCTTCTTCAATTTGTTAATATGTGTATCACATTGATTGATTTGCATATATTGAAGAATCCTTGCATCCCTGGGATAAATCCCACTTGATCATGGTGTATGATCCTTTTAATGTGTTGCTGGATTCTGTTTGCTCGTATTTTGTTGAGGATTTTTGCATCTATATTCATCAGTGATATTCATCTATAATTTTCTGTTTTTGTAGTATCTTTTTCTCGTTTTGGTATCAGGGTGATGGTGGCCTCATAGAATGAGTGTGGGAATGTTCCTTCCTCTGCAATTTTTTGGAAGAGTTTGAGAAGGTTGGGTGTTAGCTCTTCTCTAAATGTTTGCCTGTGAATCCATCTGCTCCTGGACTTTCGTTTGTTGGAAGATTTTTAATCACAGTTTCAATTTCATTACTTGTGATTGGTCTGTTCATATTATCTGTTCTTTCCTGTTTCAGTCTTGGGAGGTTATTCCTTTCTAAGAATTTGGCCATTTCTTCCAGGTTGTCCATTTTATTGGCATACAGTTGCTTGTAGTAATCTCTTAGGAAACTTTGTATTCCTGCGATGTCTATTGTAACTTCCACTTTTTCATTTCTAATTTTATTGATTTGAGTCCTCTCCCTATTTCTCTTGATGAGTCTGGCTAATGATTTATCAATTTTGTTTATCTTCTCAAAGAACCAGCTTTTAGTTTTACTGATCTTTGCTATTGTTTTCTTTGTTTCTATTTCATTTATTTCTGCTCTAATCTTGATGATTTCTTTCATTCTGCTAACCTTGGGGTGTTTTTGTTCTTCTTTCTCCAGTTCCTTTAGGTGTAAGGTTAGATTGTTTATTTGAGATTTTTCTTGTTTCTTGAGGTAGGCTTGTATAACTATAAACTTCCCTCTTAGACCTGCTTTTGCTGCATCCCATAGGTTTTGGATCATCGTGTTTTCATTGTCATTTGTCTCTAGGTTTTTTTTCTTTCCCCTTTGATTTCTTCAGTTATCCCTTGGTTATTTAGTCACGTATTGTTTAGCCTCCATATGTTTGTGTTTTTTATATTTTTTCCCCTGTAATTCATTTCTAATCTCATAGCGTTGTTGTCAGAAAAGATGCTTGATATGATTTCAGTTTTCTTAAATTTACTGAGGCTAGATTTGTGACCCAAGTTGTGATCTATCCTGGAGAATGTTCCGTGCGCACTTGAGAAGAAAGTGTAATGTGCTGTTTTTGGATGGAATGTCCTATAAATATCAATTAAATCAATCTGGTTTATTGTGTCATTTAAAGCTTCTGTTTCCTTATTTATTTTCATTTTGGATGATCTGTCCATTGGTGTAAGTGAGGTGTTAAACCCCCCAGTATTATCGTGTTACTGTTGATTTCCTCTTTTATAGCTATTAGCAGTTGCCTTATGTATTGAGGTGCTTCTATGTTCAGTGCATATATACTTATAATTGTTATATCTTCTTCTTGGATTGATCCCCTGATCATTATTTAGTGTCCTTCCTTGTCTCTTGTAACATTCTTTATTTTAACATCTATTTTATCTGATATGAGTATTGCTACTCCAGCTTTCTTTTGATTTCCATTTGCATGGAAAATCTTTTTCCATCCCCTCACTTTCAGTCTGAATGTGTCCCTAGATCTGAAATGGGTCTCTTGTAGACAACATATATATGGGTCCTGTTTGTCTATCCATTCAGCAAGCCTGTGTCTTTTGGTTGGAGCATTTAATCCATTCACGTTTAGGGTAATTATCAATACATGTGTTCCTATGACAATTTTCTTAATTGTTTTGGGTTTGTTTTTGTAGGTCCTTTTCTTCTCTTGTGTTTCCCACTTATAGAATTTCCTTTAGCATTTGTTGTAGAGCTGGTTTGGTGGTGCTGAATTCTCTTAGCTTTTGTTTGTCTGTGAAGCTTTTGATTTTTCCATCGAATCTGAATGAGATCCTTGCTGGGTAGAGTAATCTTGGTTATAGTTTCTTCCCTTTCATCACTTTAGTTATATCATGTCACTCCCTTCTGGCTTGTAGAATTTCTGCTGAGAAATCAGCTGTTAACCTTATGGGAGTTCCCTTGTATGTTATTTGTCGTTTTTCCCTGGCTGCTTATAATAATATTTCTTTGTCTTTAATTTTTGCTAATTTGATTACTACGTGTCTCAGTGTGTTTCTCTTTGGGTTTATCCTGTATGGGACTCTCTGTGCTTCCTGGACTTGGATGGCTCTTTCCTTTCCCATGTTAGGGAAGTTTTCAACTATAATCTCTTCAAATATTTTCTCTGGTCCTTTCGCTCTCTCTTCTCCTTCTGGGACCCCTATAATGCAAATGTTTTTGCGTTTAAGGTTGTCCCAAAGGTCTCTTAGGCTGTCTTCATTTCTTTTCATTCTTTTTTCTTTATTTTGTTCCTCAGCAGTGAATTCCACCGTTTTGTCTTCCAGGTCACTTATCCATTCTTCTCCCTCAGTTATTCTGCTATTTTTTCCTTCTAGTGTAGTTTTCATTTCAGTTATTGTTCATCTCTGTTTATTTGTTCTTTAATTCTTTTAGGTCTTTGTTAAACATTTCTTGCATCTTCTTGATCTTTGCCTCCATTCTTTTTCCGAGGTCCTGGATCATCTTCACTATCATTATTCGGAATTCTTTTTCTGGAAGGTTGCCTATCTCCACTTCATTTAGTTGTTTTTCTGGGGTTTTATCTTGTTCCTTCATCTGGTACATAGCCCTCTGCCTTTTCATCTTGTCTATCTTTCTGTGAATGTGGTTTTTGTTCCACAGGCTGCAGAACTGTAGTTCTTCTTGCTTCTGATGCCTGCCCTCTGGTGGATGAGGCTATCTAAGAGGCTTGTGCAAGTTTCCTGATGCGGGGGACTGGTGGTGGGTAGAGCTGGCTGTTGCTCTGGTGGGCAGAGCTCAGTAAAACTTTTATCTGCTTGACTGCTGATGAGTGGGGCTGGGTTCCCTCTCTGTTGGTTGTTTGGCCTGAGGCAACCCAACACTGGAACCTACCTGGGCTTTGGTGGGGCTAATGGTGGACTCTGGGAGGGCTCAAGCCAAGGAGTACTTCCCAGAACTTCTGCTGCCAGTGTCCTTGTCCTCACGGTCAGCCACAGCCACCCCCCACCTCTGCAGGAGACCCTCCAACACTAGCAGGTAGGTCTGGTTCAGTGTCCCCTGGGGTCACTGCTCTTTCCCCTGGGTCCCGATGCACACATCACTTTGTGTGTGCCCTCAAGAGTGGAGTCTCTGTTTCTCCAAGTCCTGTCGAAGTCCTGCAATCAAATCCCAGTAGCCTTCAAAGTCTGATTCTCTAGGAATTCCTCCTCCCGTTGCCGGACCCCCAGTTTGAGAAGCCTGACGTGGGGCCCAGAACCTTCACTCCAGTGGGTGGACTTCTGTGGTATAAGTGTTCTCCAGTCTGTGAGTCACCCACCCAGCAGTTATGGGACTTGATTTTACTTTGATTGCGCCCCTCCTACCGTCTCAGTGTGGCTTCTCCTTTGTCCTTGGACCTGGGTATCTTTTCTGGTGAGTTCCAGTGTCCTCCTGTCGATGATTGTCCAGCAGGTAGTTGTGATTCTGGTGCTCTCGTAAGAGGGAGTGAGAGCACGTTCTTCTACTCCGCTGTCTTGGTTCCAATCTCCCAAGTATGTTTTTTTATATAACCTTACACTGGTGAGTTCTTGAAAGAAACAAATCCAAATCACTTTTGGAAGAAATCATTATCAAGTCAGTCATCCAGAAAAAAAGAAAAGACAGAAACAAACAAAATAACTAACCTAAATAATTGCTGAATTAATTATTATTCAGTTCATAAGGAAAAAAACCTATGAGTAAAAGCATAGTCTTTTGTTTTTTAAGATATACAATGTGATGATTTAACCTATGAATACATTGTGAAACAATGAACACAAGATAATTCACCATCTATCACCTCACATAGGTATTTTTGTGTGTATGAGAACACTTATGGTCTACTCTCTTAGCAAATTTCAGTATATAATACAATGATATTGACTATACTCACCATGATGTACATTAGATACCCAGAACTTATTTCTTATAAAAGAAGGAAATCTTGCATTTGCAACAGTTTGTATGAGTTTGGAGGACATTATGCTAAGTGAAATAAGCCAGACACAGAAAGACAAATATTGCATGTTATTACTTATATATTGAATCTATAGAAAAGTTATCCTTAGAGAAATATAGAGTAGAATGTTGGTTCCCAGGGGCCATACATGTGGTAAATAGGGAGATGTTGGTAAAAGGGTACAGATTTTCAGTTATCAGGTAAATATGTTCTAGAGATCTAAGGCACAGCATGTGACTGCAGTTAATATCAATATATTGTATACTTGAAAAAAATAAAAGCATAGTCTTATTTTATATGTAAAGCCATAGACAAATGCATTGCCACAATGAGAAATCTTATTACATCTCTAACTAATCAGGTCAATCTAATTAAAAAAACAACAGAAGTATACAGCAAATGTGAAGAGTGGAATTAAATTTTTTGACCTCTTAATATATGCAAAACTCTGAAACCAACAATTAAAGAGGAATACATGAAACATTTGTGAAAATTATTTGAGCAAAGTTTAGGATTTATATGCTATAAAACATACTCCCTTACCATAATGCAATTATATTATATGTTAAAAAATATAACAAGAAATGGGTACACAGTGTAGGTTATCCATTTTCGTAACCCAAAAGTCAAATAGAAAATCATAATGGGAATTAGAAAATGTTTAAAACTAAAAAGTTATGAAAATATTACATACTATAACCTTTGAAAAAGGGCAAAATAATCTAATATCTGTGGTCTTAAATGCTTGTGTTAACAAAGGAAACAGAAAGGCTACAGTTAGTCAACAAAACATCCATCTCAGGGAGTCAGTGAATGGAACAGTAAAATTAATTTCATAAGCAATAAAATTCCGTTATCTGGATTTGGTTCTGGGTAGGTGCTCCTGGGTGGGAGGAGGCCTCCTGCCAGATGGTGGCTCCAGAATTCTCTTGGTCCATGTCACTGCATCCAGCCAGTGGAGAGGAAAAGAAAGTATGTGGAAAGCAGATGCCCTGCATAAGTACCTTGGCCTAAAGGGGACACAGAAACATTTGTTCACCAGTTTCTGACAAGAGCTGGTCCCAATTTCCTCTCTGGACAGTTGCTCACAAGTGTTAACTCTATGCTTTGGCATTTATTTGCCAGCTCTGCCACATTCTAAGAATGCAAGTTCTGTTTCTCAATATAAAATCAATTCTGAGAAACCAAATGTGAATGGATTATAAATTTCTTTATTATAATCTCTGGGTTACTATAGCAATAATTAGGAAGCTCAGAGTGAAGAAAAGGTGACTGCCCCAAATTCATGATAAATGACAGGTGCTTACGTAGAGATTCCTCTGTGCTGAGGCTGAATGTGAGTGTCTGCTTTACCTACACAGCAAATTGTAGGAGATTCTGGTACATCCTTGACAAAGTAATAGAATGTGAAGAAATCCAGCAATATTTTGTTGAAATTTACAAGTTTATTAATAGTCAAGTTACTTGGAAAAAAAAATTGGGAAGTTTACGCTAGTGGTTATTGAGACTTATAAGTTGTGGTTGTTAAAGTTAATAAAGGTTAGTGTCATATTGGCTCAAAAGAGACAAGATGAAGGATGGAATAAAACTGAGTACAAATGGACCCATGCATATGAAGACATTGGATGTAATAACAAAGGTGGACATCAGAGCAAAAAGAGATACTTTTCAGTGAATGTTGCTAAATCAGTTGGATATACATATAGGTGAAAGTAAGCAAGCAAGCAAACAACAAAAACAATGACTCCTACCCCACCACATATGAAAACATTAATTTTAGCAAGACTGAGAATGAAATAAGAAAAATAAAGCAATGAACCTCTTTAGAGATAATTGTTAGATATCATCTTTGTTAGATGATTGTTAGATATGACTTCAGCATAGAAAAAAGTTTACTTACACAAGACCCAAAAAGCTAACCATTAAAAAAAATGATAAATTAGACTCCCTTAAAACTATGAACACAGTGGGGCTTCCCTGGTGGTGGAGTAGTTGAGAGTCCACCTGCCGATGCAGGGGACATGGGTTCGTGCCCCAGTCCGGGAAGATCCCACATGCCGCGGAGTGGCTGGGCCCGTGAGATATGGCTGCTGAGCCTGCGTATCCGGAGCCTGTGCTCCGCAATGGGAGAGGCCACAACAGTGAGAGGCCCACATACCGCAAAAAAAAAAACAAAAACAAAAACTATGAACACTGTTTTTCATGAGAAGAATTAAGAGAATGAAAAAATAGACACAAAATCACAAGGAGATAATATATATGTGACATATATAGTAATAAAGGGCCATAAGTTTGTTACAGTCAGAAATGGAATACTCTACAGCAGTGAAAATGAATGAATTAATGCTAAATATGGATAAATCTTATAAGCATAATTTTGAGAGAAAGAAGCTAAACACGAATGCAAAGTGTATGCATTTAGGCATTTATAGTTCAGAAATAGGCAAAACCACTCACTCATATAAAAACCCAGTATATCGTTTGCTTCTGTATAGAAAGTAAAGGATAGAGATTGACAGAGGGCATCAATGAGCTTTGAGGGTGTTGATCACATTATATTTCTCGACCTGGATAGTATTTCCATAGGTGACTATTTATTGTGCCATAAATTTATTTTTAGATACTTTCATATATGTGTATTTTCTTAATAAAGATATTGTTAACTTGTTTGTGCAACTGAAAATTAGAGAAGTAAAGTCTGACTGCAGGCTGCTTTTGATTAGTAAATCAGTGGTGTTATAGAAGGAACACTTTTTTCCTTTTCTAATCTCCACCTGTTAATTACTGCTGTATCCTAAAAATTCATGATTCTCATATTTCTGTTAATAGCTCATCCTTCATGCTTGACAAAATGAGAGTACCTTTCTCGTAGCATACACAAAACAAATCCTGAGACTCAGAGTACTTCTCTGATTCATATCACATGCCCACCATTGAACCAAAAGGTGTGGCAAAAGGGGAACATGAAATGATTGGCTTCACCTTGCTCTAGATCTAGGTGTGTGTCAGCTTTAGCACAATTGCCTTGATAGAAATAGAGGCCTGATGGGAAGGGGTGATGGGAAGGAAAGTTACTAGAATTCAATTAACAAATGTCCCATTCAGAAATTATAAGAAAACAAATTAGCTCTAGATTACACCAATTACATGCACGATGCCATTAAATGGCATCTATTGCACTGGAAAAATTAAATGTGAGCTTAAAAAAGTTAATTCACATAGGGAGCATTTAAACTCTACCAAATTAATGTAAGATTCAACATTTGGTGGAAAAAGTAACTGCATTAGTGACATTAATTAACTGTGTGTAACTAAGCTCTCCTTTCATACTAGAAAGTGCTTCTAATTTATTGAGGTCTTCAGGAATTAACCAGGAGTCACATCTTGACTCAGTCTGCAAAAAAAAAAACTGCTGGTGCTATGAGATTTCAGAATCTGGCCATGTTAAGTGATTATTATTGGTTTCTGTGTTATGAAAATATGTAATTATCTCACATACTAAGATCAAAGGGACTTTTGAGAAAATGCAAGTAATGCATATTTAAATACATTTGTGATATTTGAAAACATTTTTTCAACAGGAAATGAGAACAGTCAATCTACAATTTCCATACAACTGAGGGGCCTGTGTGCTTCTTAGAACAATGTTTCTTGAGCCAGAAAGTGTTTTCTTCTTTCCTAGTTTTGATCTTAAGAGAAATTAATACAGCTGTAGCTATTAAGAAAATTAATAATCATTTTATAATCCACCAACATATTGAGAATGAACTTAAATTTTTGAAAAAGGTGGAATTTTATGACTAATTTTCTAGTAGCTTTTTGGACTAGAGCTTTAGTTGTGAGAAAAAGAAAGCTAACCCACTATAATTAAATCTGCTGGAAAATGTGATTACAAGAGGAGAGTATAAACTTGTTTTTCAGGTAATTCAGATAACTATGGAAAGGTGATCTGTTGTCTTACCATTTAATACTTTTATCAGATATTTTGGTTTTTTCTTTTTTTAAAATAAATTTATTTATTTTTGGCTGCGTTGGGTCTTCGCTGCTGCACGCAGGCTTCCTCTAGTTGCAGTGAGCAGGGGCTACTCTTCGTTGCGGTGCGCGGGCTTCTCATTGCGGTGGCTTCTCTTGTTGTGGCTTGCGGGCTCTAGAGTGCAGTCTCAGTAGTTATGGCACATGGGCTTAGCTGCTCTGTGGCATGTGGGATCTTCCCTGACCAGGGCTCGAACCCATGTCCCCTGCATTGGCAGGTGGATTCTCTCTTTTTTTTTTTTTTTGTGATACGCGGGCCTCTCACTGTTGTGGCCTCTCCCGTTGCGGGGCACAGGCTCCGGATGCGCAGGCTCAGCGGACATGGCTCAGGGGCCTAGCCGCGCCACAGCATGTGGGATCTTCCCGGACCGGGGCACAAACCCATGTCCCCTGCATCGGCAGGCGGACTCTCAACCACTGCGCCACCAGGGAAGCCCTGGCAGGTGGATGCTTAACCACTGTGCCACCAGAGAAGCCCTGTTTTTTTCTTTCTATTTCAGATTTTATTTGTCCCGGTGTTATGAACCTGACATAATTACTCTTATCAACCAATACTATGATACTACCATTCTCTTAAATATCATTTGGATTGTGGTTTTCTTTATATTTACTTAATTGCACAGTTGTTTGTAAATGGGTTGATCAGTTATGCCAAGGAAAATAAAGAATATTCTTATAAAATTATATTTCCAATAATGTAAGCAAAATAATTTGGACCAACCCTCCAACTGAAAATAATTAAATCTACTGGATTAAACAATTGAAGAACTGAGAGAATAATAGGAAATCATCATCAGTACAGAATCTGACAGGGTAAAATTCCAGATAAGTAAACTGAGTCCCAGAGGCTACCTACACACATGTACACACACATGTGGGAGAGAGAGAACAATAAAGCCAGTTGGGCAAAGGTGAACATTTAGTTTGGGTAAAAGGTATGAGAGAGTTTTTCAAACTATTCTCACAACTTCTACAAAAATTAATTTAAATGTATCATTTCCAACCAAACCAAAAAAAAAAAAAAAACCTTTTAACATTGTCTCTGTGTTGAAGAAAATTCTTTTGATCTGGATATACTCTAAGAAATTTTGTTTTAGATGTATATGTTTTAGGTAATACTGCAGCTACTTGCTTGAATCGTAAAAAAAAAAAAAGTAAAAAGTGATAGAATACATTAAAAAGTTTTTAAACAGTAATTGTAATGACTAGAAAAATACGTAAAATAGTATATATAAATAATATTTTAAATTTCTAGATACAACAAAAATATATAAATTTGGAGGAAGATATATAGAGTTCAAATATTGTAAGGCCCTTTATTATATGGAGAGCAGGACCAAACTCTGCGTGAAGTCAGCATGGAAACCTTCTCTCATAATGTATCCTCTTAGATCACAGTTTCAGAATCTGTCTTCTTGCCCACAGTCTGTAAAGATCACCTTGATATTTTTTTACCTTTTTATGCACAGCAGTTTCACTTTACCCAGATTCCTTCCAATTGCCAACCCTCAACCTTATATTTATTTGTGTTTCCTATTATACCATCTAGAGTATGAGGATAAGCCTACCATCCTCTCCCATCTTATCTTTTGGAAGGGTTCTTGCGTGCAGAAGAGTAATTCCAAAGGGGACTTGTGCCTCCCTTTGAGGTAATTGCCTTCATTAGTATCCAGCCTTTTTTATCAAATTTTCTATCAAATTTTAAATTGTTTCACCTATTATTTCTTCCAGTATATTTTTATGATCCCTTTATCTCTTCTCCTATATGGAGTTAATTTACATATTCTAAATTGCTTGATACTGTACCATAGGTTTTGCATGTTTTGTTCATTTTTTTCATTACCTCTCTTTTTTCTCTACTTCAGTTAGGAGAGTTTCACTGTTCAGTCTGAAAGGGCACGCCTCTTTTTTTCTGTAGTTTCCAACTACAGAAGTTACCTTTGCATTTTTTTCTGCGTTTTCTTTTTTCTCTCCTCATCATGTTAAGGTTTACTCTCTCTTCTTGAGTACATTGAATATGTTTGTAATAGTTATTGAATATCCTTGTCTGCTAGGTTTATCATCTCTGTAATTTCTTGGGCTGTTTCTGTTAATTGATGTTTCCCCTGGTTATTAGTTTTATTATATTTTCCCTTGTTTTTCGTTGCATGATACGTTTTAATTGGGTATGGAACATTCTAAATTTTACTCTCTGTTTGCTAGGGTGATCATTCTGATGCTTGCTTTAAGCTTTATTAGGGCAAGTGTGGAATAATCTTTAGGCTAAGATGACTTTAGCTCCACTATTTAGGTGATCCCTTTCTGAGAACTCTATCCAATATGCTGTGTATTAATTATGAGGTTTTCCCCTCTCTGGCTACTTGCACACCTTTATTATTTCTAGCCCTTTTTAAGCTTCAGAAGCATCTGTCCTGCTGCTTTCTAGTGGTTCTTTCCCTGATGTTGGGTAATTTGTTTTGTTTTTGTAACTTTATTGAGATAATCACCATATGTATAAATTTAAGGCTTATAGCATGTTAATTTGATGCACTTAAATTTTGTGAAATGATTACCACCATAGCTTTAGTTAACATTTCCATCAGGTCACATAATTACCCTTTTTTTGGTGAGACTATTTAAGATCTACTCTTTTACCATCTATCAAGTATAACACAGTATTTATTAACTGTAATCACCATGATGTACATTAAACTTACTAGAACTTTTTCATCTCAAAGTTTGTACCCTTTGACTAAAATCTCCTCATTTCCTCCATCCCCCAGTCCCTTGTAACCATCATTCTACTGTTTCTATGAGTTCAGCTTTCCTTTTGCACATGTGAAGATCAGTATTCTCCCACACACCTAAGGGAACCCTCTGCTCTCTTTCTATGTAACTCTCACTTCTCTGATCTTATTCCCCATACATTCTAGCTTCCTAAGCCTCCATGAACTCTCACCTGTGTCTCCGCAACTCAGGAATGCAGTTGGACCTTGTTTCCCCTTCTTTACTGCTTGCTGGAAATTAGCTACAGGTTGTAAGCTAAACAGTCATTGGGTTCTTCTCATTTAGTTCCCTTGCTTCAGGGCTTGCAAACATGTGCTGCATGTTATCCAATGTCTGAACATCATTGTTTGACATATTTAATCCGATTTTCTAGTTGTTTAAGACAGGAGGGTAAAACTTTTCCCTGTTTTTCTATCATGGCTGTATGAGGCACCAAAGATAAAACTTTCTTTTAGAATTTTCATAGTGAATTTATTTTTAGAGGCCAATTTTGTTGTAACAAATCAACTATAAGCATTCAATTATTTGAATTCTCTGTTTTTTTCACCAAGAAGAAAAATATCTGACAATGTAACATTTTCCTTAGTTATTTCTTTTAATTTTTTTTAAATTTTTTGCTGTACACGGGCCTCTCACTGTTGTGGCCTCTCCCGTTGCGGAGCACAGGCTCCGGATGCGCAGGCTCAGCGGCCATGGCTCACGGGCCCAGCCGCTCCGCGGCATGTGGGATCTTCCCGGACCGGGGCACGAACCCGTGTCCCCTGCATCGGCAGGCGGACTCTCAACCATTGCGCCACCAGGGAAGCCCTCCCCTTAGTTATTTTTAACTGTAATGAAAAGTTCATCATAAAGCAACAGTGATCATCTATCATAATGCAAAAGAGAGTTTTTGGCCTTATGAAATATTCTGTTTTTCAGTGAGTTTTTTTTTAAATTCATAAATCTCATTTAATAATGTAGTATTAATTTTGGAACACGTCTAGTAATTACAGTATTTTTATCAGTAATGATGAGCACATTTAATACTGTGCTCAGTAATGGCACAAAAAACAAATGTCTAATATTTATTTCTGTATATGTCAAATATGTATATGCCTGCCTGGAACATCTCCTCGGAAAAGACCAAGCAAATGATAGACTCTTGAGTAAGGCTTTCAAGTGGCCTCTTTCATACTGTAAAATGTAAATACTTCTTGAGGTAGTTCACACTTTTCCTGAGAGAGTACTTAAATGCTTTTAGAGCAGTTTTTCTTAAATTTCTGCATCTCTTTAAAATACATGCAAACATTTAAATTTAAACCTTTCAAATGGCTTTTTATGACATATTTTACCATATATTACTGCTATTTAAAGTGGAAACCAATAACATATGCACATGTTCTTGAAATCATATTTTGCCAGTTATATGAAAAAGGTTAGTTATATGCAAGATGAAAAACACTTTTTTAAAAAAACCTTACACAACAGGCATAAAAATTACTGCGTTTTGAATCTGTCCTAGATGGCTTAAAAATAAGCCTGGAGTCAGAAATTTAGAAAATTTTGAATATAATCAAACTAAAGAAACAAGCATTATAATTATTAAATAAATTGTATTATTATTGTTACTTTAGCAATAATTACATTTATATAGAATAGAAGAACCTGTTTACCTGAGAACAAGATATTTGGAAAAGAGCAAGTTGGTATTTTAACTTGACAATCACTATTCTATAATTAACAAACATTATCTACCTTTGAAAACATACTTATTCATATTCTCAATTCAGTCTCAATAATGTACATCATAGGTGCCCTCCACATTGCCTTTCACAAGTTCTCCTTCCAGCCCTGAAGGCCAGAGAGGAGTCAATACATGCTATGTGCAATTCCTCAGGCTTTGCATCTGCTTCGCACTCAGGACCTGAAGTGAGGTGTACTGTGTGCCCAAATCTGGCACTCTTACATATGTGTTAATGTACCCTAGGTGTCAATTCCTTCCTCCCTAAAAAAATTAATATAAATCAAGGTGCTCCCTATTTATGTGTGGATAAATCATGGCAAATTAAAGGGGTTTAAGAAAATTTTTGGAGAAAAAAAAATTTTAGGTAGGCAATTGCAAGGAAGGTAAGGTTACATGCTTCCTCCACAGGTCCCAAGGTAAGAGACTGATGCTCTGGTTTATCAAAAATACTTCACCTATACATTTTGCATAGCTGTGGATACTGTTTGCTGTTGCATTGAATCCTGGGCAGCAGTTTTGTCTCCAAAATTCATTATGCTGCAAAGCTGCACGGCCATATCAAGAAATATTGAATTACTGAATCCGTGAGAGCCTAGGCGCAATGATTCTGGGATTAACCAGCAGACCTAAAAGCACCATCGTAAGGGCAAAAGACATGGTCATGAGAAGTGTGGCTATGGATACCACACTCTGACCTGCTGCTATGGCCAGTGCTACATCACTATGCCTGCAGCAGTTCTGACACATGAGTGAATTGCTTAGGTCATAAATTGATATTTAAAGAAACAGTACCTGGCGGTCTTCCCTGGTGGCGCAGTGGTTAGGAATCCACCTGCCAATGCAGGGGACACGGGTTCGAGCCCTGCTTTGGGAAGATCCTACATGCCGTGGAGCAACTAAGACTGTACGCCACAACTACTGAGCCTGTACTCTAGAGCCCATGAGCCACAACTACTGAGCCAGCGTGCCGCAACTACTGAAGCCTGCGTGCTTAGATCCCGTGCTCCACACCAGAGAAGCCACCACAATGAGAACCCCGTGCTCCGCAACGAAGAGTAGCCCCCGCTCGCCACAACTAGAGAAAGCCCACTCGCAGCAACAAAGACCCAACACAACCAAAAATAAATAAATTAATTTATTAAAAAAAAAAACACAGTACCTGGGAAGAATAAATAATGTTAATAAATTAGAGCAAAATTATTGAATACTAACACTTATATAAAGTATACATGGAGTTTTAAGATGAGCAGTGTTCCACTGTATTATCTGAGTTAAAGTGGATTTTATTTATTTTTTATTTATTTATCTTCTGCCAGCCTTCAGTAGGTGTTCTGTAGGAGTTGTTCCACGTGTAGATGTATTTCTGGTGTATCCGTGGGGAGGAAGGCGATCTCCGCGTCTTCCTCTTCCGCCATCTTCAAGGTCCCCTCGGATTTTAAATATACACTGATACAGCTAACAAAGCTAACTAAATGCTGCATTATGTACCAAACATCATAATTTGTAGGACTATATTGCTTTGGTGTAATATGTAATATAAAGTCATCTTAGTCACATTGTTTTAACTGTAGAAGTCTTTAACATTTGTTTAATTTAATTAATGATTGTTTGAAATTATTGAGCCAAACCACTGCATGAGCAGTACTTGTTAAGGCAGGCAGTAATTGTCATGTCATTGGACTTGAATCAGATGTGAATTTTTTTCCCAGTTCTTTCAACAACAGGATCTGCGTATGCCCTTACTTTCTTCCTTCAAGAAAAATGTTGGTATCAGTTGAAAAATATTCTTTGGAAGAAACTCACAAACAGAAATGCAGCCAACCTTCTTTTATCCAGTGCTTGAGTTGGATGAGACTTAGGCAATTTGGAAAGCTTCATTAAATGTTTTAGGATATACGGGCCCCACTAATGCTGTAATGTGCCAAATAGCACTTTGGTGGCCTGGGACAGTTTGTCTGACTACCCAAGCTGGGACAGATTCCTCACATGCCTGGCAGAAGCTGTTTTCTGAATTTGACTTTTTGAACTATATGAAAATGTTTTGCATAGTTCTCTGTTTTGGGTAGAGACAGATATGAAAACAGTTCAGTAGTAGTACTGGTAGTAGTAGGAAGCACATTTTTATATAGCAATATGTTTTTTCTTCTGTTACAGCTACCACTTTTAAATGATATTATTGTATATATAGTTTACTCTTAGTATTTTTTCCTAGAAATTAGTAATACATTCAAGAAGGTATGAAAATTATTATTCAGTTGACCCTTGAACAACCTAGGTTGTTTCTGTGTCTTGACTATTGTGAATATTGCTGCAGTGAACGTGCGAGTGCATATAACTCTTCAGGACACTCATTTCATTTCCTTTGGATAGACTGTATAGCTCTCTCTTTTTCTCTTGGTAAGTCTAGCCTAAAGGCTTTCCAATTTTGTTTATCTTTTCAAAAAAGTAACTCCCAGTTTCATTGACCTCTTCTATAGCTGAAGGGCTACCCCAAATGTGCACACAGTGAGGAGGAGGTCAACTTCAGGTCAACTTCAGGTCAACTTCAGGTCAACTTCAACTGCTATCTTGCACTCATGCAGTCACAGAGGCTAGGGTTAGCTTCCGGTATGGATTCCAGCTCTGGAAGGGGATAGGGACATGGGAAAGGGAGCAGGGAGGGATTCAGGTGGCTTCTGTCTACTAACAGGAAACCATGTGGGGATAAAACCTCAGCAGTGGAATCTCTATGGGCTGCCCTGGCCCTTGGTTTCTTCAGTGGGGAAAGCTGCTGGGGTCCTATGCAGGGACCCCAGGAGAACAGCCATCACTCCCACTGTGTGGCTGCTAGTGGTATCCCTTGACTTTCTACCTTTTTCACAGCTGTCTCTGTGTCTTATCATTGCAGGTCTCTGGATAGGGTGAGACCGAAGTGGGTCCTTCACGCAGTGTCCCAAAAGGCTATGGAAGCTCTCCACTCATCCTGCCTTCCCGTTCCTGAGAGAGGAACTCTCTTGAGCTAAGTTCTTTCTTGGCGCTGTGCAGTGTTGACCGCAGGCATGGGATGATGCAGGTAAGATGAAATTGGTCTTCCTTCCTTTTTCATGTGGTTATTCTCAGGTTTTTTGTTCCATTGTATTGCTGAAGTTTCTTTAGTGGACTCCTGTGCTCTCCCAGAGTTATTTTTGTTTGTGGATAGCTGTCTAATTGTTGGTCTATGCTGGGGGTCAGAGGCTGGAGGTTCCTAATTTGGCCATGATGGTGATGTCCTCTATATCACATTTTTAATTTTTGCAAACTGTAGGTGTGAAATGGTAACTTACTGGGAGATTGTAGATTGAAACTGTAGTTAACATCTTTCCAGAAGCACTGCATACTTATGGAAAAGTACAAAAGTCAGCAGCGTACAACTAATTCTAACAAAGTGAACACACCCAGGGAACAGGCAACAATGGCAATACAGGGAGCAATAACAAACTTCCAGAAGTTCTCTTATACTGTTTTTCATTAGTACATACCAGCCAGGAAAATAAGGAAACACCTGGATCTGAAGTTTCAATTAAAAAAACTCCAGAACCAAAACCAGGTGAGTTCAGAATTGCAGTGCGTACTAAGGAAATAAAGTAGGCGAATGCTAACAAGTTGTTACAGTTGGTATGAGAAGTATGAGTGGCCCGACTTGATATTGTTGTCTGAAGTGGGAGCGATCTTGTCAGACTAAGCCCTTAACCTATGGGATGTGCGCAAAGTCCAGATAGTTAGTGTCAGAATTGAATTAACTTGTAGGACACCCAGTTGGTGTCTGGAGAGTTGAATAATTGGTTGATATGGGGAAAAACTCATATATCTGGTGACAGAAGTTTGGCATTGTAAAAACACACAGATAGTAGTACCTGTACTATGTAGTGATGAACTATTTCATAAAATTATATCCTTCTATAACTTAACAGATGAAAAATGTACATAATAAATTTTTGGATTTGGACAAGAAGTTCTCCAGATCAGCTATCAGAAGCTGATTCCTTTTAATTGAATAGTATAAGATAGTACAAGAAAGAGAAGTGCTCAAAAAGAAAAAAATCTGGTGCAGTTTACAAGAGGGGCCAGAACTTGATAGCTTAGAAAGATAATAATACCCTGGGCTAGTATAATACACTAAATAAAATACGGGCCGCAAAATACAGATCCCACAACCATAGTGTTGTGAAGCCCTTTGTCACGACCTTTTAAAAATTTAAGGCAGTGCCTCCTAGACACTTTCAGCTCTCTCAGAAGAACTTCTCAGAAGCTTTAGTTCATAGCACACAGAAGCCTCACCTCAACATAGTAGAAAATAAATCCAGAGAGGGAGGTAGAGCAGGAAAGTAATTATGAGTATGGCTTTCATTGTATGAGTTTGATTATCATCAGTGGGTAATAAAACAACGTTTTTCCGAAATAATATCGAAAAAAGTTTTCACAGTCTAAGCTAAATAGGACCGAGTTTGCTTAAATTATTATAAAGCAAATCTCTGGGCCTCCAAATTTTTATTAGGAAACAGGCTGAGAAAATTCTGCAGTATTTTCCAATAGTGCCCAGGGAGTGTAGAGGAAAACAAACAATGTCCAAGGAGGTGAAGTCAAAAGAAGTGGAGGAAAATGGACTGAGAAGCCTACTGCTATGGAGTAGAGCAAATGTCTGTTGAAGGGGTACTTCCCACTCCCAGAGCAGGCGCTCAGACAACTCTAACCTGGCAGGATTTAAAAACTGCTAAGGACAGGCTCTGTACCTCTTATTATTCATATGTATTTAGAATGAAAGTGTTCGTTGTGGTTATTCTGCCTCTCTTTCATCACTGCATACTTTGGACTTGTTGGGGAGAGGTGTCTTTTGGGTTCATAGTTCCCCAGATTAAGATGGGACTCATTTGGACTTTATGTTGATCTGATCAAATGGAATGTTGTAGGTCTTGGTAAGGAATGAGCGTATTTTGCATGTAAACGTAATGTGAATAATTGTGGCCAGAGGGCATACTACATCGTAGATTAATCTCATTGTTGGGATGCAGTCTTCATTTTGCCGTGTATCCATGTCTTTTGATATGTTGTGTTGTAGCTCTTAGTAAGGAATGAGTGTATTTTACATGTAAACATAATGTGAATAATTGTGTCCGGAGGTCAGACTGTCGTAGATTAATTTCATTGATGGGATGCAGTCTTCATTTTGCCGTGTATCCATGTCTTTTGATATGTTGTGTTGCAGGTCAACTCCCTAGGTTGGTGGAGTCTAATTCTATCACAGTTTGATTCTGAGTTTGGCCATTTGACTTTTTGGCTAATGGGATCTCAGCATATGTGATATAGGCAAAAGCTTTCACTTCTGTTTTTCAACCTCAGCTCACACCCTGAAAGTATGATTAGACTAGCCTGGAAGATGAAAGACAACCCTATAGGCCTAGTCATCCCTATAGACCTAGATGAAACTTAGCTTATCAATACAAGTATGTGACTGAGCCCAAACAAGCGATGAAAAACCACTCAGCTGAGTCTCATGTACTTAAGTGTTCTATAAACACATGAGCTAAATAAATACTTTTTAAGCCTCTGAGTACTGAATGATTTATTATACAGCATCTTGCAATCGGTAACTGATATGTAAGGCCCATATCAGGATATGGCATTTTGAGCAGAGACCTGAATAATTTTAAGGGGAGTATTCTGGTAAAGGAAAACAGTGTCATGAGAATAGAGTGTGATCCTTCTGAGGAGGAGAAAGAAAGTCGATATATCTGGAGTAGAGTGATTAAAGACAACCAGTAAAACAACAGATTGGTAAGTTAGGCAGGAGCCACATCATGTTGGTTTTACAAACAGGTAAAGTGCTTCTGTTTTCTTTTAAGTGTAATGGGACATTTTTGGAACCTGTCAAGCAGAATTTAATATGGTTTAGATTTTAAAAATAAATTTTCTTTGATTTTCTATGAGGAATGGATTTCGAGGGAGCAAGAATAGAAGTAGGGAAACTAGTTATGAAGCCAGAACCCAGATGATTATAACTTGGACTCTTTAAGTTGTACAGTTTGTGGCATGCCTTCAGGAAAGTGGAAAGTGAAAAATATCTCAAAAGATAAAGCCTAATAATGTCCCTGGAAAACATAAGCTGTTGTGTTACCTTCTATTTATATTTTTCATCTAAGAAAAAGTCATTCGTTGGGAGAATATTTATGATGTTGTTTTGATTTTTTTGGATCTTAACCAGATCCAGAGTCTCAAGTATCATAGACATAATCTCCTGAATTGTTACATTTATTTCTTTAATTCTGCTTCTAAATATTTAAAAACATTTCTTGCTTACATATCACATATCTATATATCCTGTCTCTTTGTGTCTGAGACTCACTTGAATGGAGTCCACAACATCGCTGTTTTAATGATTGAATGTTGTGTACATAACTTTCCCACTGGGTACATTCAGACTGATTTGACTCCTTCATGCCATTAAATATAGTCAAATTCTAAATTGTTGATTACGTATGACTTTATTAAACTAGGTTAATGTTAATATTAAATTAGAATAAAATCATCATCATGCTTCTCAAATAACAAGGACATTTTCCTCACAGTACCTTTGGAAGTAGTTACTGTTCCTGGCAGCAGTATTTAACTGGAGGTTGTTTGTAAGAACTTAGAAACTTGCTAAAACATATGGACTTTGTGCTTAATGGATCATTCATTCTATATCTAAATATTACCAAAAATTAAAATTGCATCACTGTACTACTGTACTTTAAAAGTTAATTAGTCCATTCTGTCCTTCGGTGTGATGATCTTGTCAAACCATGAGGGACTTACTGTACTTTCAAAGACTTACTGCATTTAGGAAAAAAAAAATCTGAACTGTCCTTATTGACCAGAAGACCCTGTTTCCTCTTACTTCTGCCTTCCTCTTTTAGCCAGGATGTCATTTGCACATGCTGTTTCCTCCACTCAAAACATCCTTGCCTCTTACACTTTTGGAATATGGCATTCCTTCTGGTTCTTTTTAATTGTCACCACCTTTGGGATTATCCTCTGCGAAGTCAAGGCCAAGACAGGAATAGACATTCAAAGGAATTTATTGAGGAAAAACACCTGTGAGGGAATAAAAGGAAGGCGAACTGAGAAGTTGGGAGATCAGCCAGATTGCAATGCAGGCTCACCTACTATGGGGGTGCAGAAGAAGGGTGATGGCAAGACACGACTGCAGTAGATACCCATTACCTGCCTGAGCCCCACTTTCTCACTTTCATGTCTTACTTGGCTTTTTATGCTCCATAGTCCCCTAAGAAAGACTGGTTCTCTCCCCTAATGTAGCTCCTTCAGTGATGCAGTGCCATTTTCCTTATTTATTTTTTTTCACATTAACAGATTTTCCAGAAATATATGTTGGGATATTTTATCTTTTGAGCTATCCATCCTGGTTTCTATTTTATAGTAAGTCCTATTTCTTAATTCTTAATTCTCATTCAACTAGAATAAATTACTCATCAGTTTTTATGTAATCTAAAAACCTCTGAATATTGGAAGGAGGATAGGAGATATTCACTTTTTTGCGTGCTATTTCTTTCAAACTTGCAATATTTTCATCATGCATTTTTTATTTAATTTTAAAGATTTCCTTTTACATTTTCTCTTTTCTGAGCAATCTTGTCAATTTGCTCTACCTTTTGTGAATTTTATTTGTCTAATTTTTCTCCATTAGTGGTTTGAAATTTATATTTCATATGTTAATCTATCTAATGGTTGCCCTTGGTACATATTAAACGATTACTTTTTCATTATTTTCTAGAAGAAACGTTCTAGAAAATCAACATATCTCTCCTGCTTTCACTGTTACCCCATATTCTTCCACATCTCTCATGTTGAAATCATCAATGTTGTTGGGAAAGGGAGCCATGTGGCAAGGACCTGAGGGTGGTCTTTAGGAGTTGCATGTGGACATGAGTCACAGGATGGCAAAGAGATGAATTCTGTCAATAACCAGTAACTAGGAGAGGATGTTGAACCTTAGAGGAATCCTAGTCCTGGATGACTTTTGATTTCAGCTTGATGCGACCCTGAGCAGTGTACCCTGCTAACCTGGGCCTGGACTCCTGACCTAGAGAAACTGTGGGATAATAAATTTATGATGTTTTCAGCTACTAAGTTCATGGTAACTTGTTACACAGCAGTAAAAAACTAATTCACCATCCTCCTTTCTTGCCTGGGTTCTTAGAACAGTCTCCTAACTATTCTCCATACTACTACTGTTGCTTACTTACTGTCTATTCTCCTAAGCAGGCAGAGCAAAACTTTAAAAGTCAACTGCAAACATTTTACTCCTCTCCTGAAAACCATCCAATGACTTCTAATTTTAGTAAATACAAAAGTAAAAGTCTTTACAGTGTGTTTAAAATACTGTTTTGTGTCCTGGAAAACATTCTGCCTCACCCACGGTTCTCCCTGCTCTGGCTACTCTAATCTTTCTGTCTGTAGTTTTAACACAGTAAGCCTATTCCTGCTTCAGGCACTTGCTTTTTCTCTTTACTTTATTTGGAATTTTCCCCTAATATATACATGTGTAATTGTCTCAGGAAGGCTTCATGAACACCCTATAGAAGAAAAAAACAAAACTCCTATATTTTGCTAATCTATTTTTGGTATGCTGCTACATTTTAACCCATAACATATATCACTGCTTACATAATGCATAATTTCTTGTTTGTTTAGTTATTACTTGTCACCCCTAAGAGAATATAAGCCCCATGCAGATGGGAACTCTGTTGTGTTCATTGCTAAATCGCCAGTACTTAGAGAATAGCCTGGAAAATAGTAGGCATTTTAAAAATATTTGTTAAATAAATGAATAAAGAAAGGAAGGACGTTTTGTCAGTAACTTTGTGTCTTATTTTTAATTTCTCTCACTATCTTATTGGAGCTCCATATCAATTTTGGACTCTGCACTGCTTCGTTGTCTAAGGTCATCATGGGTTACAGAAAATAGTCCTTAAGTTGATGTATAGGATGCAGAGTTCCTGTATCTTCGATCTTCACTGCATTTGGGAAGGGACCAGATCTTCTGGTGTGCTGCTTTTGTGTTTGGTTTGTTTATTTACTAATTAACCATAATGATTATTCCATGATTATATACCACTCCTACTACTTCTGAATCTAAGATTTGTGTTTGGTGTTTTTAATTTTTCTGGGGCTTTATAGAGATGACATTTCTTCTCCCTGTGTGTTAATCCCTCTCTCTCTCTCTCTGTGTGTGTGTGTATGTGTGTGTGTGTCTCTCTTCTTTCAATGTTCAGCTCTCTTCACCTTAGAAGAGCACTCTGGGCCCCAGATAACGTGGTGGCCCTAGTCTCAATAGCTTCTATTTCTTTTTGTCTCAAGATTTTACAAATTTTTAGTTTCATTAAGTAGTACTTATTTACATTTTTGCAGTTAAATGTGTACTGTTTGGGATCTAGTTATGTCAGTTGGATCAGGCCACATTACTACTTTCTGGGCTTGGCCTTTGGGCATCCCTTTTTCCATAAAAATATAAAAAATCATATTTTCAGATCATGTTGATATAAAGATTAATGTATTAACATTATATATTAAAATATTTTCTTTAACGTAAAATTTATTTTCTCTTTTTTCTGATTTTAAAAGACATTTTTAAAAAAGATATGGTCATTAAAACCATTGTAGACCCTAAACACTTTGCATATTATCTAATATCTAACATAAATGTATTTTTAATAGGAAGAATATGAATTTCTTCAATCTGCCATCCTGATAAAACATTTTCTATAATGCTATCATAAATGTGAAAAATAATGATGATAATTTAGAATTCAAATTAATTACCATTTGAGAATTTAATTAAATATCACACAAGAACACAGCTAGCACTATATGCCCAGCCAACACTGTGCAGTCTCTCACTAATTATTTTAAACCAATTTATTGAGGTATGATTGCATAAAGAAAGCTGTCCATATTTAACGTATAACTTGATGAGTTTGGAGATAAGTATATATTCGTGAAACTATCACCACAATCTATACCAGAAACATATCCAAAAAGAAAAGAAATCCATCACCTCCAACAATTTCCTCCTGTGTACTTTATTATTATTTTTTTGTGGTAAGAACACTTAACATAATACCTAAGTTTTTAGCAAACTTTAAAGTATACTACAGTGTTGTCAATAATTTTTAAGTAATGTTTTTAAATGTGTTCATGTTTCTATATGATTTCAAATAATTAGTTGTTTTGAATGTTATCTTCATCAGTATAGTGTGAGTTCTACATATATTTTGTGTTTGTGGGTAAAATATAAAGCAGTGCATTAGTTATGCCATCTGATGTCTCAGTGTCTTTGCCGAACTTTCTTCATAATTTCTCTACCTTAACATGTTTCAGTCACTATTTATAATCCAACAATCTGACTTAGCCAGAAATCTGGGAGCACATTCTTCACCCTTTCATTCCTCACTTTCTTCATCCTTTCTTTACCAGGCTTTGTTTATTTTCCCCCAGAACAGTTATTAAGTCCAGAATTTCATTTATACTGCATTAGGCTAGTAAAACAGCCTCTTAACTTGCATCTCTGCTTGTAGTCTTATTCTCTTTCAAGATGGCCTTCACTTTTTTAGGTAGAGTGATATATTTTACATATATATGTGTATGTGTGTATACGATAAATAAAATGAATAGATACTTTATTCTTTATACCTTATATATATTTTTATATATGTAGAATAATGTATATGTATATACACACACCAAAAAAATAGGTGTTAAGGCAAATAATCCTAAAGAAGAAAATTATATTTTAAAATAAGCAGTGTTGTACAGAAAAATTAAATTCATATTACAAGAGTTATATTTATATAAGCATTTTGGAGGTTAAAAGAACTCTTTCCAGGATTCAATGATTATTATTATATAGATAATAAGACTTCTTTTTGTAAAATTATTATTAGTTATAAAAATGTAAAATAGAGATCTTGGATTCCTCCAATGACAAAACCCACGTTTATTTCTGAAATTTATTTTATCTGTTTATCACTTTTCTTCAAGTTGAAAGTGTGTTTTCTGCCTCAATGTATATTTACCCTCTTAGCAAACTTTTGCTTTGAAGATGAAAAATGAGAAGAATGAACATTATTTAATTTATTTTGGAGTTCATTACAATTTGTAAACAGACTCCTATAAGTACTATAAAATTTACTACTTACATTATAAGAAATACATTTATGCAATTATCTTGATCATTTCATTGAATATGCTAGCTTCTCACAATATAATATAAATCATGCATTGACTTACTGTACTACATGCTAGAGTTATAGGGATTTTATTCAATATGACAAGGAAGTTTGCATGGTTTACAGATTGAATTTTTAAGGCTATATTCTTTTTTTTTTTTTTTTTTGCGGTATGCAGGCCTCTCACTGTTGTGGCCTCTCCCATTGCGGAGCACAGGTTCCGGACGCGCAGGCTCAGCGGCCACGGCTCAAGGGCCCAGCCGCTCCGCGGCATGTGGGATCTTCCCGGACCGGGGCACGAACCCGTGTCCCCTGAATCGTCAGGCAGACTCTCAACCACTGCGCCACCAGGGAAGCCCAAGGCTATATTCTTAAAATGCAATGCTAAGGAATATTAAGTATCTTATAAATTACTTCATTTACACTCACCTGAAGCTGTCAAAGGCAGTCTGTCTCTTTATATAAAAAGAGGAGTGATAAAATTCAAGGGAAGTTTGTTTGGAGCTACTTAAGACATTGGAAGATCATAAAAGACTCTAAGATGATATTTAAAATAACTTCTTGTTTGACACAGTAATTCTAAATTTAGACAGCTTTAAAAAGAGCTAAATCCTTATGTAAGTTATTGACTAGACATTGTAATATAAATCTTCAATCACTAGAAATACAATTTAATTCATGTCTTAATTTTCTTGTTTATTTTTAGTTGCTTTTTTTAAAAAAAGAATTGCATTTTGTCAGTTAGTAGAGGTTTGCAATGGTAAAAGTGAAGGCAGTCAGGAGGCTCATGGAGGAGGCCTTGGAAGAGTTATTGGTCACTTGTGTTTTTCCTGTGGGACTGGAGATGGATGGGAGCTGACAAATCGAGGATATGCTGTAGGTTAGAATTTACAGACATAGATTATTTTCAAAACCTAAAGTCAGGAACTAATGTGATATCACATGGATTATAAATTTTAAAATTGACATCAAAGTAGATATCAACAGCACAATCAGACTTGTCTTCCTTCTTAACACTCAAGTTGTGCTCACAACGTGTTTTAGAAAATAAAGGCTTGGGCTCCCCTTGTGGTGCAGTGGTTGGGAGTCCGCCTGCCGATGCGGGGGACGCGGGTTCGTGCCCCGGTCCGGCGGGATCCCACGTGCCGCAGAGTGACTGGGCCCGTGAGACATGGCCGCTGAGCCTGCGTGTCCGGAGCCTGTGCTCTGCAATGGGAGAGGCCGCAGCAGTGAGAGGACCGCGTACCACAAAAAAAAAAAAAAAAAAAAAAAAAAAAGGCTTATGTTCTTGACCCCTACAAAAAAGGAAAAATGGAACTGTAAAGAATATTTGCACCTTAACGAATAGTGCAAGCCAATGTGCAGTTTGGCAAATACAAAGGAGTTGTTTGTGTCTTAATTTCAGCACACCCTAACCACATGAACTCATTGTAGGCCTTTAAACAACATGTACTGTTTCTTTTTTCTATAAACTGTCACATCAGTAATAACATCTACTTTAACAAACCTAGTTTATTCTGAAGGTCATGTGAAATAAATGGGATACAGTGCTTTGTGTCTTATGCTATTTGTTTTGCTGTTGTTACTTGCTGTAGTGGTAATTGTAGTAGCACAGGTGAGGCTAGCTGTCACAGAGTTTGAAAAACGAAAGAATATTCTGTTGACATTTTAAAAAATGAGTATAAATTTTTGTGCAGGTTAAATTTGCTTAATTATGTTTCTGTGTTAGTGTATCAAAACTGAAATAAGTACAAATTACTGAGAAGTACTGAATACATACCTAATATAACTACAATTGAAAAGAACTAGAAATGTAACTTTGGAGGTAAAAGATCATTTTATACTTCTCTAATTTCCTTCCTAGGCTGAAATATTGATTTTAAGTCATTATTCCATATCCTTGATGAGTAATTATAGTTACTTTAATTTTGTGTATTGGGTACTATTTTTGAAGTATTTAATCAGGTTTTTTCTCTTTTAAAATTTTCTCTAAGTACCCTATGTCCTTCTCATCTGAAACAGAAGAATTTTTACATAGTGCTCAGAACAAGGGGTAAAAATAACCAGAACTTAAAGTGTCATAGCATATATACAAATAAACCAGTTTGAACCTGAGGATTCATTTAACAAATTTGTTGTTGTTGTTGAATGACTGCTGTGTATCAGACAGTTTTAAGTGTTGGGATGCATCAGTACACAAAACAGCCAAAATTTCCTGGCCCTGTGTTATTCTAACTGAGCAGAGAAGCATATATTGCCAGTAAACAAAAATAAATTACATATATCACAAAGTCATTTGACGTACAGAAAAGATAAAAATTCTTGCAGTATAATGGGGATTGAAGTGTTTTGAGGGTGAGAAGAAGTGTGATTGCATTTGTAAATAGGGCTGTCTCCAGTGAAAGAGATATCAGAAAAAAGACTTGACTATAGAAGGGAAATAGGCATCTAGTGAAAGAAAGATTTGGAAAGAGAAACAGCCAGCACAAAGTCTTTATGGTGAGCATGTGACTGCTGTGCTCAAGAAAATGTAAAATTCCAGTGTGTCTGAATAGAGTAGTCTCAGTGTGTAGAGTAGAAGGGGATGAGTAAGAGAGGTAATTGGCTTTTATACTGGATGAAATAGGAAGCCATCGAAGAAGTTTTAAATGAGTGACAGCCTTTGGCATATATATACACATACATACATACACACATACATATATATATAAAATCTGATTCAATGTTCATAATAGAAAATAAGGAGGCAAGATTATAATTAGGGGAACCGGGCAGAAGTGTGTTTCAGTAATCGAGTTATGAAATAATGGTGGCTGTAATCAGGATTAAGGAGGTAGAGGAGTTTGAAGTGCTTGAATTGAATATATATGGAAAATAAAGGCTTGTAGATTTGCTTATAGATTAGATGTAAGGTGTAAAACAGAAACATGGAAATCACCCTGTATTTTTTTGACTTCAGCAACTGAAGGGACAGAGTTATCATCAACTGAGATAAGGAAGTTGTCAGGGAAGCTACTTTTGGGAGAAATATTAAGATACTAGTTTTGATGAAAATCAGATGTCAAATGGAGATGTTAGGAAGTAATTGGAAGTGATTTACACACCACCATTGCAGTATTCCAGTATTCCGTATCTGTCTATATATTTACCTTTACCAGCGAGTTTTATGCATTCACATACTTTTGTGGTTTTCTTTCACAACATTTTATTTCACTTGAATAGCACCCTTTAACACTTTTGTAGAGAGGTCTAGTAGTAGTGAGCTTCTTCAGCATTTTTTTTTTTTTTTTTTCGTCTGGGAAAATCTCTCTCCTGCATTTTTGAAAAACAGTGTCACTATATATAATATTCTTTTCGGCCGGTTTTTTTTTTCTTTCTTTCAGTATTTTTTTTTTTAATTTTATTTATTTATTTTTGGCTGTGTTGGGTCTTCATTTCTGTGCGAGGGCTTTCTCTAGTTGCGTTGAGCGGGGGCCACTCTTCATCGCGGTGCGCGGGCCTCTCACTATCGTGGCCTCTCTTGTTGCGGAGCACAGGCTCCAGACACGCAGGCTCAGTAGTTGTGGCTCACGGGCCTAGTTGCTCCGCGGCATGTGGGATCTTCCCAGACCAGGGTTCGAACCTGTGTCCCCTGCATTAGCAGGCAGATTCTCAACCACTGGGCCACCAGGGAAGCCCCAGTATTTTGAATATATATTCCTACCACCATCTGGCCTGCAATATTTCTGCTGAGAAATCCACTGGAAGTCTGGTGGGGTCTCCCGTTTATGTAATGAATCATTTTTACTGCTTTCAAAATTCTCTTTGCATTTGAATTTTGACCAGTTGATAATAATGTATCTTGATACACACTCTTTGGGTTGATCTTACTTGAGATATTTTGGTCTTTGTGAATCTGAATGTCCATTTCTCTCCCCAGATTTGGGGAGTTCTCAGCTACTATTTCTTTAGATAAACTTTCTGGCCCTCTCTCTCCTCCTCTGGGATACAACTTTAGCCGTTCCTCCAAAAGTTAAATCTTCCTCTGAGATTCTCCCTTTTCCCTCTGGAAATAAGAGAATAATGCCAGTTAGAGATGAAAACTTGAAAGACAGAAAAATATAAATGTCAGTTACAGTCATTAGGTCAGACTAGATTATTAAGAAAATGTGTGTAGTTAGAGAAGAGAATGAGAGACTGAATCTAGGGGACTTCATCAAAAGTAAACTGAGAATTGACCACTGATTTAGCAACGTGTAAGGTAATCAGTAACTTTGGCAGGAGCCGGTTAGAAGGAAATTCTTCCATTAAACTGGGCTTAAAAAAGAATAAAAGACTACAGAATAGGATATATTTTCAAATCATGATAATGGACTTGTATCCAGAATATGGAACTCTTAAAACTGAATGATAAAACAAATAACCCTATTAAAAATGAGCAAAGGATTTGGATAAACTTTTTGCCATAGATGGTAAAATATTTTTAAAACGTATAAGAGAACAAGAGGAGTGGGAAAGTGAGTAAAAATTAAAACTCTGAAAGGGAGTTTTGCTTCGTAAAGAGCAAAGCAAAGGGGCAGTGTATGGAGGGAGAAGTTCAGTCAGGAGAAGGTTTATTTTTGTTTTCAAGATTCACTGTTGGTGGGAATGTAAATTGATACAGCCACTATGGAGAACAGTATGAAGCTTCCTTAAAAAACTAAAAATAGAACTACCATATGACCCCACAATCCCACTACTGGGCATATACCCTGAGAAAACCATAATTCACTTTGTTGTGGAGTGGAAACTAACACACCATTGTGAGGCAATTA
Source organism: Neophocaena asiaeorientalis asiaeorientalis (assembly GCF_003031525.2). Lineage (NCBI taxonomy): Eukaryota > Metazoa > Chordata > Mammalia > Artiodactyla > Phocoenidae > Neophocaena > Neophocaena asiaeorientalis. The sequence goes on along the minus strand of NW_020185316.1, from coordinate 2,016,081 downwards.
TACTCCAATAAAGATGTTTAAAAAAAAGAGAGAGACATGTACCACAATGTTAATTGCAGCACTATTTACAATAGCCAGGACATGGAAGCAACCTAAGTGTCCATTGACAGATGAATGGATAAAGAAGATGTGGCACATATATACAATGGAATATTACTCAGCCATAAAAAGAAATGAAATTGAGTTATTTGTAGTGAGGCGGATGGACCTAGAGTCTGTCATACACAGTGAAGTAAGTCCGATAGAGAATAGCAAATACCATATGCTAACGCATATATGTGGAATCTAAAAAAAAAATGCTACTGATGAACCTAGTGACAGGGCAGGAATAAAGACGTAGACATAGAGAATGGACTTAAGGACGTGGGGTGGGGTGGGGGAAGCTGGGGCGAAGTGAGAGTAGCCCTGACATATACACACTACCAAATGTAAAATAGTTAGCTAGTGGGAAGCAGCCGCATAGCACAGGGAGATCAGCTCGGTGCTTTGCAATGACCTAGAGGAGTGTGATATGGAGGGTGGGAGGGAGGCTCAAGAGGGAGGAGATATGGAGATATATGTATACATATGGCTGACTCACTTTGTTGTACAATAGAAACTAACACAGTATTGTGAAGCAATTATACTCCAATAAAGATCTATTAAAAAAAATAAGATGGAAAATGAGAGATATTACTAGATAGGAATGATGAAGTACAGCTTAAGATATATAATAAACAGATATTGCAAATTTAAAAGATATTATTTTAATTCAACCTATTTAATCTATCGATTTATGTTTAATGACAGTATATGCTTCATTGAAGCAGTGCTTTCCAGCTAAACAAAAGTAATTAATATTCAGTGGAAAACTTTCAATGTCTTTGAATTGAGATTCATTTGAATATTTCTGACTACTTTCTGAAAGTATAACTTTAAGCAGTTCTTTCAAAGAAGGTTTGAATTATATGGTAATATTCAGAAGTTTTGCTTGTCTGGAAAAATATGTTACTTCTACCTTTACATTAGATTACCATTGTGTAAGAGGGGTATGACTCACATAGGTCTCTCTTCTGAAGAGGCATTCTTAAAAATACCTAGTGTGTGTTTCTGAAAACTTACACACTATGCCTTTATACATTTGGTTACATGGTAGTAATGGAATACAGGTACCTTCAGATGCCAGAATGAAATGGGATTTTTGCTGGGTCATACTCATTCAGGAAAACAAAAATCTTAGATTTTACCACATACAAATTTTCCCTGCCTGTATGTAAATTCTTAGATTCCAGTTCCTTTGTCTTCTCTGGTTAAATTCCTGATGTGTTCCTCGGGTCTGCTTTTATGTCTGTCTTTTCTTCTACTGGAACTTCTTTTGTCAGTACCTTCTTACTTGCAGGCTCCTCTGTGAATATCCTGGTCAGTATAGCCTCATCTCTTCCCATTCACTCTTAAAACTTTTTAAAAACATTGAACTACAGATGGCTGCCAACCCATATACACCAACTCATGTTATCCTGTTATATGTGAGTAAACTTGTCAATTAAGCTTTTCACACACATGCCAAAATACTGTTCACTGATGTAATTCATTTCCTAAGTCAGACTGAATAAGGCATATACTTTAAAAATAGAGTTGTTACACTAATAAGTGAATATTCTGGGCTTCCCTGGTGGCGCAGTGGTTGCGAGTCCGCCTGCCGATGCAGGGGACGCGGGTTTGTGCCCTGTTCCGGGAAGATCCCACATGCCGCGGAGCGGCTGGGTCCATGAGCCATGGCCGCTGAGCCTGCGTGTCCGGGGCCTGTGTTCCACAATGGGAGAGGCCACAGCAGTGAGAGAGGCCCGCGTACCGCAAAAAAAAGTAAAAAAAAAAAAAAAAATAAGTGAATATTCTGTTAGATGAAGATGATGATGATGATGTGGAAGAGGAGGATAATGATATGAATAAGTTATGCTTTGGAAATTGACTTCCAAGAAGTAATAAACTATTGAAAATAAGGTATTCAAACAAAGATCAAATGTATATCAACTCTTGGCAACCCATTATCTCAGATTTCTGCCTTTTGGGTTATATTCTCATGATGAAAGTTTAAAATTCATATTAGTTACCAAAAACTATGTCCTCCTTAAACAATGGTTTTATGGATTTGAATTTCTGGATTTTTATTGGTTTATTTCCAAAGTAATAACAGTGGATACTGACAAACTTCTACAAAGTCTGTATCTTTATAACAATGTATGTAATGAACTTGCGTTATAACTTTATACTTCCTTGCACAGGCAAGGAAAATTGAGTTTTTTAAAGAGACAGGAAAGAGAACAGGCAACGTTGTAGATATTGTCAAAGCAAAAACATCACTGGGCAAATTTCAACAGGTAAGAAAGACTTTATCCAAAGCTATTGCAATAGGGGAGAGATACTAAAACTCAGTCTGAGCTCAACTCCACTGAGATAAAAAATCCAGAGAGATTTTAAAAGCTAGGATGGGGTGAGGGACCATAGGCCATCTCTGATTCATAATTAGACTTACCCAAAGAAAAAGTAAACTTTCTCTTATCTTCACTATAGGAAGTTGTTTTACAATTCAGAGCAAGGGCCGCTCTGAACTTTAACCTCCTGCCCTCCCACAAAGACTGGGAAATAAAGCTGCTATGTTACTTGCTGATAATCTTTCAAATGGATGACTCCCAAGTCCTTGAGAAAGACAGTTCTGAGTTATAAAACTATCAGAGGTTTTTAAAAACATTTACATCACGAAGGGGCGGAGAAAGAACTTTCAGTCACACATTCTCTAAAGTAAATATGCTAAGGAAAGGGAGGAGGAACCTGTATGGTTAAACTATCTCGATTCTGTAAGAGCGTGAGAGGGAGGTCATCAGCTAAGAGTCAGGAAGAAGCATGTGTAAAGTTCAGTCAAGCTGAGGAAAATATTAAGATCAGTATATATCATTTATACCAGTGTCCACAGCAAGCTATGGGAGAACAATATTGTCTTTCCAATTCTTACATGAATCTCAGTGGTTTTAAGAGATCTGACAAAATTCATAAGGTATTTATGGTAAACCCAAGATTCAAACTTAGTTCTACTAACTGCAAAGTATTTTTTCCTAATCAGAATTTTTTTATTATAATCAAAAAACATTGCTGTCTGAATTTTCATGCTTCTATTTTCTATGCCATCTGAAGCTAAATTATGAAAAAAATCCAGGAGAAAAAATGAGACACTAATAGACTCAAAAACCTGTAGAATTTCTAAGAGAGATTTGAAAGGTTAGGAATCAAAGGCCTTGTGTTTTCAAATTGCACATCATGTTTGCCAAATCATCATACTATTGAGTTCCCACTGGAGAGTTCACATTTATAGAAAAGACTTTTCATATTACAAATGTAGAGTCAAATTTTCCTAATGCATTTTCTTTTCGTGTTGGAAGCAGTCTTAAGTCATTAAGGCTATAAGAGCATTAAATCGTAAAGCTGGCTCTCTTTAAACTGATAATTTTATTAAAAACATGTCTGCCAGGAAAGTTTATTGTAATATGAGATACTCATACCTAAACACATTTTTCCACTGTCACATTCCATTACCATGGGGGATGTGCTCCACGTGTAGTCTAGCTTATATGTTTACCATGTATATTATACTGGTATATCAGTGTACTCTCCAGGACTTCGATCCTCCTTTCATGCTAATCCTCATAACGTGCTAGCCCTGTCTTACTCAGTGAGGTTCGGTGGTGTACAGCTATTAGTAATGGCCTAACCTTTCTTCAGATGTGCTGTTATGTGTAAAGGTAATATATAAAGCAAACTAAAACAAACGAAAACTTAGTATCTCTGTTTGGAGAGGGATTTGGACTCAAATCCTCATGTCTATGGCCAGTACCTTTTAGTAAAACCCCTAAGGCACTTTTGCAAGAATATGGTATTCCATGGAAATCATTTAGAAAATCAGTTATCTGATATCTCCACATATTTAGATAAGTAAACTGGAGGAAAAAAGATAATAGTCCACGTCTTGCATTTTACAAATAGTACAAAATAAAGCTTTAACCAGGCTAATTCTTGTCCTATGTGATGTCCAGGTTTACTACTTATCAAATAATTAGAAATCCTCATAGAGTTAAAATTCAATATCAAATTTGAAATGTTCAAGTACAAAAATATGTGTCTTCCTAGACTTCACAATTCAATAAAGGTCATTTATTTTATTTCCACATGCCAATGTTTATTACCACATTCATTAAAAATAGAAACTTATAGGGCTTCCCTGGTGGCACAGTGGTTGAGAGTCTGCCTGTCAATGCAGGGGACGTGGGTTTGTGCCCCGGTCCGGGAAGATCCCACATGCCGCGGAGAGGCTGGGCCCGTGAGCCATGGCCGCTGAGCCTGCGCGTCCGGAGCCTGTGCTCCACAATGGGAGAGGCCACAGCAGCGAGAGGCCCGTGTACTGCAAAAAAAAAAAAAAGAAAAGAAAAAGAAACTTATAAGACTAATGAAACTAATGACACTTTGTCCTTGTTTCTGGAGTGCCAAATTCCCAACTTTTGTTTTTCTCAAACAAGTTAGCATTGATGATTTATCCTTTGGGATCTGCTGATGTCAAGAATAGAAACCCCTGTTTGGAAATCTAGAATATTATGTTAACAGGAAACCTGATCTCAAAATTGTCATTCCACTTGTTATTTATCTATTAATTCAATTCCAAAATTACTTAGAGACAACTGATCCTCTCTCTAACAGTTCTTTTTTTTTTGGCCTCACTTGCTGACTCCGTTAATTTACAGTGTTACACCAATCATCATTATCACTCTATCAAGCAATATGGTAGGCATTAAGGTTAATAAAAGAAACATATGAGTCACAGATGTAGCTTTCTAAATTGAGCTTCCTCTCTAACTGGAATCTTCCTTAGTTAGATCCTCTTGTTGTGGTCCCATGTTTCTCTCACATTCCTCAGTTCCTATGTACCTGCCCACTCCTCACATAATCTTTCATTGGTGGGTAATATTATCCAGGTTGTGATGATAGGAACTCCTCTACTTTTAATGTCTACTCTCTGGGAGACAATCTTTGCCTCCCTGAAAAACTTAAAATATACTTCTTTTGCATCAAACATTTTGAGATTTTCTCAATAATCATGTCCAAAAACATTCTACCAGTAGATATACAAGGAACATTTAAATGATTTGTTAAAACATCTTTCTCAGTTATTTTAGGGTTAAGTTCATTTTTTTTTGTACTTTCTAATCCTATAGTGCATTTTTAAGTTCCACAACAGAATAGGTCTTTGATAGGTGAAGTTAATAACATTATGAAACAAACTTGATTTTCACATCTATGCTATATTTTCTGAAAGAGTAGTGATAAAATAAGTTTTGCCCAACAATTAAACAATATATTCTCATGGTTAAGATCTTAAACACTTACAATATATAATGCTGATGAGGATGTCAGGCAACAGGAACTTGTTCACTACTGGTAGCAATGAATAGGTGCAACACAGGGGATTTTTAGAGTGGTTAAACTACTCTGTTTTATACAGTAATAGAGGATACATGATATGCAGTTATCAAAATCAGTAAAACTATAAGACACAAAAATGATACCTAATGTAAATTATAGACTTTCATTAAAAATAATATATCCGGGCTTCCCTGGTGGCGCAGTGGTTGAGAGTCCGCCTGCCGATGCAGGGGACACGGGTTCGTGCCCCGGTCCGGTAAGATCCCACATGCCACGGAGCGGCTGGGGCCCTGAGCCGTGGCCGCTGAGCCTGCGCGTCCGGAGCCTGTGCTCCGCAACAGGAGAGGCCACAATAGTGAGAGGCCCGCGTACCGCAAAAAATAAATAAATAATAATGATAATAATAATAATGTATCCATATTTATCAGTTGTAACAAGTGTATCACACTAATGTAAGGTGTTAATAAGGGAAATTGTGAGCCTGGGAGAGAGGGAATAAATGAGAATTCTCAGTATAGTAAAGCTATCATTTCTTTCCATATTGAGAAATACAGATATATAGTTATATATATGCCATAATTCCTATCAAAATGCCAGCAAGATATTTTTAGATACAAACATGGTTACTTTAAAGTGTATGTGGAATAACAAAAGAACTGGAATAGCTAAAACAATTTTTCTAAAGAAGCATAAGGTGGGAGAAATCAATCTACCCAATTTCAAGACTCAATATAGAGTGATGGTAATTAAGACCTTGTCCAGGTTGTTTTGAGGAAGGTTGGAAACAAAGATAAATGAAACAGTATAGAGTACGAAAAATAAACCCTGGCAATTGTGCCCAATGAGTTTTGACAAATAAGCAAAAGAAATTGAATGCAGAAAAGATAACATTTTTAACAAATGGTGCTGGAGCAATTGGGCATCCATGGGTGGGAAGAAAAGTAATCTTGAATTAAGTTTCCTTTCTTATAAAAAATTAACTCAAAAGTTTTGGATCTTGAGCTTATATAAAAATGTATAACTAAAAAAAGAAAAGAAAATATGAGAAAAAATTTATAATCTAGGCTAGGAATAGGGAAGATTCTTATACTTGACAACCAAAGCCTGATCGTAAAAGGACAAAAATGATAAATTTGACTTCATTAAAATTTAAGTCTTTTGTCCTGCAAAAGACCCTCTCAGCAGATTCAATAACTACTGACTGGAAGAAAATATTTGCAGACTGCATATCCAACAAAAGACTAGTATCTAGAATATTTAAAGAACTCTCTAAACTTAACAGTAAAAACAAATTAGAAAATGGGTAAAAGACATTATTTAACATTTCACCAGAAAGGGTACACAGATAGGAAACACAAGAAGAATATATTAAACATCATATTAGTAAAATATAAATTAAAACCACATGGGTGATCCGTGTACACTTAAATAAGGACATCAGTAAATGCAGGTTATGATGGAGAAAGACCTTATCACATACATGTTTGGCTGGAATCTAAAATGGTATAGGTGCTCTGAAAAACGGGCTGGCTGTTTCTTAAAAACTAAACATGCAACTATTACATCACCCAAGAAGTACAGTTCTGGGCACTACCAAAGAGAAGTGAAAACCTGTAATTGAATATTTGTAGTAGCTTTATTAACAGTAACCCAAAATTGGAAAAACCAGAGATGTAAAACAAGCTATAGTAGGTCATTTCAGCAATAAAAGGGAATTAACCACTGTTACACACAAAAATCTTTGTGACTCTCCAGAGAATTATGCTGAGTGAAAAAAAGCCATTCCTCAAAATTATGCAGTTGCATACTGTATGATTCCATTTATATAATATTTTTGAAGTGACAAAATTAGAGAAATGTAGAACAGATTTGTAGTTGTCAGGGATTAGGGAAGAGGTAGGTGTAGGAGAGAAATAAGTGTAGCTAGAAAAGTATAACATGAAGGATCCTGTGTTGATGGATAAAGTCTGTATCTTTCTCTTCTTGTAATTTCTCTTCTTTTTGAAAAATTATTTCCTATCTTGACTTTCTCAATGACAATATCCTGGTTGTGATATTCTACTATAATTTTGCAAGATTTTATCATTAAGGGAAACTTGGAAAACCTTAAAACTGTAAATTTAATTTAGCACAGTTTATGAGTATCATCAAAAGGAATCTATCAGTATAATGGCTACATATTCTATATGAAATTTATAGTCAACCAATATTGCAAGCAAAAATAATTCCTGAGTTATTTAGAAATATATACATACATATGTATATTTGAGATACTAAATTTTAAAAATTTATATTAGGGAATATACACATTTTGGTATTCTAAGATGTATTTAATATTTTACTTGGAGTGTGTAAGAATTGTCACTTTGATTTTAAATATACACTCAATTAAAGCAACTTTATGATAATAGCTGAAATCTAATTTCTACAAAATATGGAAATATAAAACAACTAACGGTGTATAATGTGTGTTTAATTTGTTGGACTTATGTTATTTGGCTACTTAGGAATGTTTTATTTCTATGTTAATTGAAATATGGTAAGGAAATGAAAAAAAGAATTTAGTATGTTAACACTGTATATGTTAGGGAAGCCCCCTATTCAGTAAACTTTTAAATTCAGGTTACAATATATAGTCAAGCAAGTATTAAGAATTACATTTGGGCTTCCCTGGTGGCACAGTGGTTGAGAGTCCACCTGCCGATGCGGGGGACACGGGTTCGTGCCCCGGTCCGGGAAGATCCCACATGCTGCGGAGCGGCTGGGCCCGTGAGCCATGGCCGCTGAGCCTGTGCGTCCGGAGCCTGTGCTCCGCAACAGGAGAGGCCACAACAGTGAGAGGCCCACGTACCGCAAAAATAAATAAATAAATAAAAGCTTACTGAATATAATTTTACTTGTAATTTAATTAATTAAATATTAATCTTTAAAGTTGTAATACATTTCTGAATAGTCCTCTCTGAATGTACACATACACACATTTAAAACACATGTAGCAGGGTCAAGGAAAATTCACCTCTGCCATATCATGCCCAATGGAATGTCACAGAAAGCTCCATAGAGAAATATGAAGTTAAATGTAAAGTAGCCCATGCTAACATAATATAGGGGGGTAATAAAAGCAGAGTATGTAGCATATGAGGGATTGGTGGAAAATCAATTTTAGAAGAAAGAATAGCTAGGGAAATATACTAAAATTCACCTCATACTTTGCATTATAATATAAAATTCTGAGATAAGATCATTGTAAAAAAGAAGTCTGATGAGGCAAAAATGAACTTGGAAGAGTTAAAAAAGTCAAAGATTGAGGAAGCAGGATTAAACAACTAATGCATAATACATAAATTACAAACAAAATAGACATGGCGATGATTAAATCATTGAGATTGGGGAAAAAGCTAAGAAAATTATAGTGAGTCCAGAAGAAAAAGGAGAAGAAAGGTTAGAGCTATTAAATAGATAATGTAATGCATATGAAGAACAGACGTAGAATATAAAACATTTCGAGAGTTGAGGTTTCTAAAGTAGAGAGCTCCACTAATGGAAAAGCAAAGATTCCAATATATGAAGGAATGTTTTCTTGAGATGAATTAACAAATGAATTCATACATTGAGAGTATAGACGTGCACACTGATTTAGAAAAACAACCTAACCTGGCTTAAATCATTGAATTTCAAGGATAAAGAATAGAATCTATAGGTAAACACAAAGAAAAGAAGCTCACTTAAAATAGGGGAAATTCAGTCTGGATTCTAAATTCTCTCTATAACAATTTTCAAAGCCAGATGGGACAATATATTGAAAGAAAAATAGTGTATCTAAGAGGGCTATTCTCAGCTCAATAGTCTTAAAACTGTAAAGGCAAGAGAGAAAATCTTAATTATACAAGGACTCAAGGAATCTAATGCCCGTGAACTTAGGTTGGAGAGGAAAAACACAACTTACTGACAAAATCCAGGCAACCAATAAGTGAAGAAATAATAAGTGAGATGTCTGTGGCAAGCTCTGGATAAATCTAATGTAAAACTAAAGCTAAGAAAGAAAATTACAGGAAAAGCCTTAGTATAATATTTATTAGCTTTTACAAATAAAAATATACATATTTAGTTGATATGGAGACATGAAAGCATAACTGAGTGTATTAATTTCCTCTTTTGGAGGTGACTTAATAAACAATATCTATAGATAAATGAGAAATAAAGGCATGCTTATTTTATTCATTTAGAGAACTGCTATTAGAAATCAACAAAAATGTAGCCAAAAGGCAAATATAGCAGCTTTCTAAATTGGAAACACCATCCATTAAAAGAGCTGCATGCACTTACACTGACAGAAGAGGGCACTCTTGAACTAAGAATCTTATAAACTACCCCAAAGTACCAACTCTTAAATGTAGGGGTTTACAGCTATACCAGAAGTTGGCAAACATTTTCTTTAAATGACTAGATAATATTTTCAGCTTTGTGGGGCATATAGTTTATGTCACATCTACTCAATACTGCTGTTATAGTATGAAGCCAGCCACAGAAAAGACATAAATAATAGATGTGACTTTATTCCAATAACTTTATTAACCACACTGGTGCCAGGCCTAATTTGGCCCATTGATTGTAGTTTGCTGACTCTTATTCTAGTCCTATGCACTATACAGAGAAAAAGGGAAAGAAATATTTAGGTCAATGAAAGCCTCCTCCCCAAATAACACTACACTTATCAGAAGGAAATTAAATACTCCAAAATGAAGTAAATGTCCTTGAACAAGTATTAAAAAATCACCATGACTCCTAAATTCAAAATGATTAAAGAAATGGACAAAAGAGCAGGAAAATGAAATATTGAAATCAGGAAGAAAAATACCAAAGTTAGCTGTGTCTGAAATGAAAGTTACAAGGTGGTCAGTGAAGAATAAGTTCCAATGAAAGTTTAATGAATTGCATTGAATTAAAAAGAATAAGAAAGCAAATATAAAATAAAAGAGTAAAAAGTGTCAAATAGAAATTGGTTGAAATGAAAGAGAGGCAAAGAGAAAAACAATTATAGATGAAATTCTTATAGTACAAAAATTAAACAATGACAAAGAACAATGTTTACATCTATAATCTAAAAAAATTTCTGGAAATAAAGGAAGACTTGATAGGGGTTACAAGTACGTAGGACAATTTACCTGCAACAAGAGACTCAGACAATTGCTATTAAAACTATTCAATTTTAATAATAAAGAAATAAAGGATGACTTTAATGATGAATAATCCTCAGGGTTTCCAGCCCTCCATCTCCCTCCCCCACCAAAAAATAAAGTTCAAATAATTTACACGGAAAAGAGAATTACACCAGGATAAGAAGCCTTCCTAAACACAACATACAAAGTGAAGTGTATGGATGAATGGATCAGAATGTTCAAGGCACCTAAGGAAAGGATGTGTAAACAAAGGATTAGGTGTCCTCTTGAAATCCTGCACCAATTATCTAGGGAACAGAAAACAGTTTTAAATATAAAAAGACTCAAAGAAGACTATCCTTAAGCATTTCTTGAGAGGAAAATCTTCATCCAGTAGAAGGATAACTAGAAAACTTTAGGCAAAGAGACTGAAACATCAAACAAATAAGTAAATATATTGAGAATAATCAGAGCCAGGTTACTTACTGTTGTAAAAGAAAGCTACAAATATGAAAGGGAAGAAGATTAGAAGAACACATGTGGCTTTGGATTTGAATTGTATCTATCAGTATGAACTCACAGTGTTTGTACAGAGGGATAGATGATAGATAGATAGATGATAGGTAGATAGGCAGACAAACAGACATGTGTGTGGAGGGGTAGGTGGATGGGTGTGAAAGGTATGTAAGTAAACATATATCTATTTCCTAGCTTTGTTCTCTGAAGAGCTTAGCAGCAGTGCCACCCAGTAATAATAAAACATACCTAAGACTCAGATCCTAAATTCTATTTACAATCCTCCCATAAAAGACCAGGATTCCTTGCAAAAAATGTTGATTCCAGGTTTGGACAAGAAAAGTACAACATGAGCCTAGAATATCTTATTGTATCAGAAAGTAAGAATGTGTTGGAAAAAAGATGAGGAACTGTCAAGTGATAAAGGAGATAGATTGAAGTGACATTAAATTAAAATAGATACAATTAAAAGATCATAATCCATAGAATAAAATAATCCATGAGCCTAAACTGATAAACATGAATACATAAATAAATAAGCAGGGAAGAAGAAAAAGCTCTTCAATACAATATAATAAAAAAAATACATGTAGAAGAATGATGGAGTTGAGAAGTCATTATTTGAAAGCCATCTTTGTAATAATTATTTCATGAAAAAAATACTCAATGGGTGAAATTTTGTTAAGATATAAGACATTTATATACTCTCAGAAATATATACCCATAAATTACTTATTAATAACAATGGAGCGAAGTAGTAACTTCACAGAGTCAAACCTAGTAGACACTACATTAATCAAGTGATAAAAGTAAAATCAACTGAAAAAGGACAAATAAAAATCATGTGTCATCTGTTAGAATGCAAAGAGATAAACACAGACTCAAGTTTGTTTTTATTGTTTGTTTTGTTTCTCCAAAAAGGGTAGCCTGAAATTTACTACTAGGAAATATCAAACTCAAAATGATGAATATTTCATAACAGGTAGCTTAAAATGGCATCTCGTGGTTTTCAACTTGTATTTTTTCTATCTATTACTTATGAAGTAGACCAAAGATTTTTATGTCCATTTAAGTTTCTTCTGCAACAAAATACCTGCAATTCCATTATTTAGGGTTTTTTAATTAAACTATCAGCAGTTATCTGTTACAATATTATTTTTGGCTAAATTCACTGAACATATTTGCTTCAAGTTTTTTGAAGTATGTTATTTCATGCAATTTTATTTATATACATTTTTTATCAAGCATCTTTAATTTTGCTTAAAATATCCCTCCCTCCTCTAAAATGATAAATATGTTCTGTGACCTTCCTAATGTTTTGTCTTTATTTTTTATACCTAAACTTCTAGTAGTTTCCCTGAATTTATTTTTCTGAGTGACAGGAGAAAAAATACAATAGAAAATTAATTGTCCTAGCACCAGATTATTTGGGGTATTCTATGAAGATAATTGTGTCATCAATGAAATATGACATTTTTTATTCTTTCTTTCCAATTCTTAGATGTTTACTACATTTCACTGTTGTACTGCGTTGTCTAGAATCACCATTCAATAAAAATTAAATGGGAGAGAGTTGGTATATTCTAGTGCTCTTGATTTTTAAAATGCTTCTGATATTTCAACATTAAATATGATAATTACACTAGATTTTGAAGTAGGTATCCATAATTCAGTGTAGAGAAGTTTTCTGCTACTCTTGGTTTATTAAGAGCTTTTATGATTAATCAGCCTTGCACTTTAGAGTATGTACTTTCTGCTTCTAATGAAAAGATTAAATGGTATTTCAGTTTAATCTTTTAATACACTGTAGTTCCATAATAGATTTACCAGTAGTAAACCAAACTTGTATGCACAGAATAAGATCAATTCTGTTATTACATATTATATTTTTAATAGTTGTATTCAATTTGGCAATATTGCCTGAAGGATTGTTTTCACCTACTTTCAGGTATTGGTTTGAATTATAATTTTCCTTTCTTGTATAGTCCTTATCTGGTATTCTAGAGTATAGACAGCAAACCCCAGTGAGATAACAGAAAGCTTAGAATGGGCTCAAACATTGAAAAAAGTCCTCTGGCAAACTCATCAGATGTACAAGGCAGCATCACATGAATTTGAAACCTGCAGTACACTGAAAGCAACCTTTGCAACAGTAACAGCAATTGAAATCCAAATTTAGCTCTATCTCGAATATTAACTCAATTTCCCACATGAATTGAGATGACATGAGTCCATTGCTTGTAAAATACTATTACCCAGTTTCTCCTGTTGTACATGAGATATATGTTATACAATAAAAATTTAGGAGACATATTTAAAATGCAAGATAAGTCATGAGACAAAGTAGTCAACAGAACAAAAATCAGAGACTATTTAGATTTTAGAAGTATTGGACATAGACAGTGAAATGATTCTGATGACTCTGTTGAAGAATAGAATGGAAAAGTGCCAGGTAAAGAATTTTAACAGAGTAAGAAAACTTAGAAGAAAGAAATGAATGAAAATGCTAGGAGAAAACTGTCAAGCTCATCATTAGATGTGACACAGATGAGGCAAGAATTAGTGACCATGAATTTAATCCAAAGAAAAGTACTCAAAATGAAAAAAGAGAGAGTAAAAGAATGTTTAAAAAATGTTGTGAGACAGTATCAAACTCTATGCATATATACACTTAGAATCCTAAAAAGTGAAGAAAAAGAGGATACAGTAGAAGAATAGTTGAAGAGGTAACAGCAGAGATTATTTTTCCAAAAAAAGATTACATATATGTGATATCTGTAAGAAACACATACTTAAAATTCCAAGTAGGATCTATAGTACACACACACACCCTAAAATTAAACATATTTGCATACTTATGGAAATTAAAATTAAAGAGTAATTTTTGAGGGCACCTGTGGAAAAAAGGCACATCACATAAACAGGATAAAGATAAGAACTATTGACTTTCTGTCAGAAATTATGCTGACTAGAAAAATAATTAGAGTGATATTGTTAATGTATTGAAAGAAAAAATGTATCAAGTTAGAATCCTTACCCACCAAAGATATCTTTCAAATTTAAAAGCAAAATAGAAAACTTCAGACAAAAAATCGGAATGTATTAGCAGCACATCTATGCTATAATGTTAAAGAATTTCTTCAGGCAGAAAAACATTTGGATCTACACAAAGAAATGAAGCGTCTTAGAAATCGTAAAAAATAAAGGTGAAGATAAAAACTATTTTTCTTATTTTTGATCATTGTAAAAATAATTGTTTCTAAAATAAAAGGAGTATTAATATATAATGCAGTTCATAACATATGTATAGTAAAATACATCACAATGACATCTCAAATTATATATAGGAGGAATTGGAAGTATACTGTTGGAAGGTTCTTATCATATACATGAGTGGTATAATATTCTATTGTACATAAATTACAAATGTGTTTTAAACAGATTTACATCCTGCTTGTGGCAGTTGTCATTTGACTCTGTACATTTGTAAAATCTCACAGAACTGCATACTAAAAAGGGTAAATTTTCCTAAATGTAAATAGCACTTTACTATAAAATGAATAAAAGAAGAAAAATAACCTGAAAGAGACAGAGAAAGAGAGAGGGAGACACTGTGGTTTGTTGAATCCTAAGGATGGCATTTCTAATATAACAAATCGCTCTCTAGAGTACTCTGCCCTATGAAACTCCCTCTATTTGGCAGTTTTCAGTTTGGTAGGTTGCCATTTAAGGCTCTGATGTCCTAAGAGGCAGCTAAAGTGAATTGAATGGAAATTTTAAATCCCTTGATTAAAATTGCTTAGAAAGCTAGCACGAAAAATACTACCTTGTTTTCGGCTAAAGTTTAATATTATTTCCAGTGTGATTAGAATATGCTAATATATCAATAAGTAAAAAGTTACCTTTTTGCCACAATATTTGAGATTTTGAAATCGAATGGTTCATATGTAGTAAATCTGTGGTGTAGCTCATTTCACACGGTTTGAATAAAGATCATTACTTTGGCTCATTGTTTTCACTTACTAGTTTGACTAAATTTTCAATGTCCCTATTGTGGACCTAGTGTTTGCTCTATAGAGTTATTTTCTCATTTTTCAGCAAATGAATAAATGCATGGCTAATTTCATGTGTAAATTTCAGTATTGCTAATGGGAGTTAATAACAGAGGTTTCTTCGGCTGTATTTCGCAGAAATGATTTAGTGCAATGTTTCCGTTCTTCTTCAGATTTCAATCCACAGAGCTCACATGCTACTTTTCTATGTCAAATGCAAAGTTAAGTAAACTAGCTTCTAGCAATATCATTTATCTTGCTCTATTGTCGGAGCAAACAAAATTTTAGACAGTGAGTACATAAAGTAATATTTTTGACAGTTTTATTGTGCAAAATCAAAACAAATAAAAGCTAAAAACAATGTTTAAACATTATTCTTACATATCAATCTACATATTTTTCCCAATACAAATTTGATTAGATCTAAAAGATAAATATGCATATGACTTTTCATATATTTAGCTTGCGCTCAATGGAGCGCTGTGCCTAGAAGCATGATTATTTATGTTGCACTAGCCCTTCTGAACAAGGAAATGGTGATGATTGTTTATATCCCAAAAGTAAGAGCACAGCACACGTTTTGGGAACTCATAGTCTTATTGCTGTATTTCAGAGGTTCATTAGTCACTGCAAAGCACAATTGCCCCCATTTGGCTCATATTAAAATGAAAGCCTGAAGGAAATATCAGCATTATGCCACAGAGTCAGCAGGAGACAATAAATGCAACGCTAATAGAGGCAAATGAAAAGAGAATCCCCATTCAGCCTGGAATCTTTGCATCATTAGGGGGGATTTCTTCACATCCACCAAGAGCAAAGTGGCACTTTAGATTTTAAATTTATAAGATTTCATGTCAGTGTAAAAGTTGGCTGGACAAAATGGGAGAAAATGTCATTTATGAAGATCACAAAGGTGTGTTTTTATACACAGTAGGTCTTCATAACACTAAGTACATTCTTTTGAAATTATTAGAGAAAATATTTGGAAAAATAATGTGAAATTATTTTGGAGGAATTGCATAAAAAGCGTCATATGCTCACTGTCCAAAAATAAGCAGTGGTAATATTCTAGATGCATGCCCTACCTTTCGGAGAGAATTTTATATTATTACAATATTATTGTAATTACATTGTCCCTGTAAGTTTGTAGCCCTTAACCCCTTCACCTATCTTGCCTGCTCCCTAAAACTGTTCCCTTCTGGCAACCATCAGTTTGTTCTCTGTATCTATGACTCTTTCTGTTTTCTTTGTCTGTT
This sequence comes from Neophocaena asiaeorientalis asiaeorientalis, assembly GCF_003031525.2. NCBI lineage: Eukaryota > Metazoa > Chordata > Mammalia > Artiodactyla > Phocoenidae > Neophocaena > Neophocaena asiaeorientalis. The sequence goes on along the minus strand of NW_020185316.1, from coordinate 1,999,653 downwards.
CATGGTTTTTTTTTTAGATTCCATGTATAAGTGAAATTATAATAGTTGCTTTTCTCTTTCTGACTTATTTCTCTTAGCATATCATCTACATCTATCCATGTTGTCATAAATGGCAAAATGTCATTTTTTTATGGCTAAGTAATATTCTAGTGTGTGTGTGTGTGCGTGTGTGTGTGTGTGTGTGTGTGAGACATCTTCTTTATCCATTCATCTATCAATGGACATTTTGGTTGCTTCCATGTCTTGGCTAATAAATAGTACCACAATGAACATAGGGGTACATATATCATTTTGAATTAGTGTTTTCATTTTCTTTGGATAAATACCCAGAAGTGGAGTTGTTGGATCATATGTTAGTTCTGTTTTTAGTGTTTGAGGCCCCTCCATGCTACTCTCCATAGTGGCTGTACCAATTTACATTCCCACCAACCATGCACAAGTGCTCCCTTTTGTCCACATCCTTCACAACACGTGTTATTTCCAGTCTTTTTGATAATGACTATTTTGACAGGTGTGAGGGGGTATCTCACTGTGGTTTTGATTTGCAGTTCCCTGATGAATTGTGAAGTTGAGCATCTTTTCACGTGCCTGTTGCCAGTCTCTATGTCTTCTTTTTAAAAAACCCTATTCAGGTCCTCTGCCCATTTTAATTGGTTTTTTATATTGAGTTATATATGTTCTTTATATATTTTGGATATTAACCCCTTATTGGATATATCATTTGCAAATATATTCTCATATTCAGTAGGTTACCTTTTTGTTTTCTTGATGGTTTCCTTAGCTGTGCAGAAGGTTTTTAGTTTGATGTAGTCCCATTTGTTTATTTTGTTGTCTTGCCTGAGGAGACAGATCCAAAAAAGAAAACACTGCTGTGAACAATGTTAAAAAAGTGTACTGCCTATATTTTCTTCTAGGAGTTTTAGGTTTCAGGTCTTACATTTAAGTCTTCAGTCCATTTTGAGTTTATTTGTGTATATGGTGTAAGAAAGTGGTCCAGATTAATTCTTTTCCCTGTGTCTATCCAGTTTTCCTCACACCATTTATTGAAGAGACTGTCTTTTATCCATTGTATATTCTTGCCTCTTTTGTTGTAGATTAATTGAATATATAAGTGTGGGTTTATTTCTGGGCTCTCTATTCTGTTCCCTTAATTCGTGTGTGTTGTTTTGTGCCATACTATACCGTTTTGGTTATAATAGCATTGTAGAATTGTTTGAAATCAGGGGGCTTGATACCTGTAGCTTTGCTCTTTCTCAGTATTGCTTTAGCTATCTGGGGTGTTTTGTATTTCTGTACAAATTTTAGGATTATTTGTCCTAGTTCCATGAAAAAAGACAGCCTTAACCATAGGTATTGAATTGAATCTGTACCTTGCTTTGAATAGTATGGATATTTTCACAATACTGATTCTTCCAATGCATGAGTACAGTATATTTTTCCATTTATTTGTATCATCTTTGATTTCTTTCATCAAGGTCTTATAATTATCAGAGTACAGTTCTTTCACCTCCTTGGTTAAATTATTTCTAGGTATTTTATTCATTTGAAGCAATCGTAAATGGGATTATTATCTTCATTTCTGTTTCTGATAGTTCATTATAGGTGTATAGTAATGCAACATATTTTGTATGTTAATTTTGTACCCTGCAACTTTACTGAATTCATTTGGTAGTTCTAAATTTTTTGGTGGAGTCTTTAGGGTTTTCTATATATAGTTAACTGTGTGTTAACTGTGTGTTCTATATATAGTTAACTGTGTGTATTCATTCTTCCTTAAATGTTTGGTAAAATTTACCTACAGAGCTGTCTCATCCTGGACTCTTGTTTGTTGGGAGCTTTTCTTTTTTAAATAACTGACTCAGTTTCAATAATGGTAATTATTGAATATTCTGTATGTATTCCTGATTCAGTCTTGGGATTGAATATTTCTAGAAATGTATCCATTTCTTTTAGGTTGTCCAATTTGTATATAATTGTTACAGTAATTTCTTATGATCTTTTGTACTTCTGTGGTGTTGGTTGTAACTTATTTTTCATTTCTTATTTTGGGAGGCCCAATCTTTTTTTTTTCTTGATGAGTCTGACTAAAGGTTTGTGAATTTTGTTTGTCTTTTCAAAGAACCAGCTTTTATCTTCATTGATTTTTTTCTGCTTTTTGTCTGTGTGTGCGTTTATTTCATTTATGTTCTCTGTGATCATTATTAACTCCTTCTTTCTACTAGCTTTGGGCTTTGTTCTTTTTTTGTCATTCCTTTATTATATAGTTAGACTGTTTATTTGAAATTTTTCTTGTTTCTTGAGGTCAACCTGTATCACTATGAACTTCCTTCTTAGAATTGCTTTGCTGCAACCCATAGATTTTGGAAAGCTGTGTTTCCTTTTTCATTTGTCTCATTTGGTTTCCTCTTTGATTTATTTTTTGACCCATTGATTGTTTAGTAGCATGTTGTTTACTCCATGTGTTTGTCTTTCTTCCACTTTTATTCTTTAAATTGATTTCTAGTTTCATATCATTGTGGTCAAAAAAGATGCTTGATATGATTTCAGTCTTTTTAAATTATTGAAACTTGTGATCTAGCACGTGTTCTATCCTGAAGAATATTCCATATGCATTTGAAAAGAATGTGTATTGTGCTGCCTTTGGGTAGAATGTTCTGAATATATCTATCAAGTCCACTGGTCTGATGTATCATTTAAGATCATTGTTTCCTTATTACATTTCTGTCCTGTTGATGTCTCCACTGATGTAAGTGGGGTATTACTATTCCATACTCTTATTTTATTGCTATCTATTTCTTCTTTATTTCTCTTAATATTTGCTTTATATATTTAGGTATTCATATGATAAGTGCATAAATGTTTAAAAGTATTATATCCCTTTGTTGGATTGACCCCTTTATCATTATGTAATGCCCTTCTTTTTCTTTTGTTATAATCTTTGATTTAAAGTCGATTTTGTCTGATATAAGTATTGCTACCTCAACTTTCTTTCATTTTCATTTGCATGGTATAGCTTTTTCTGTCCCTTAACTTTCAGTCTGTGAGTGTCTTTAGGTTTGCAGTGAGTCTCTTATAGACAGCATATACAAGGATCTTTGATTGTTTTCTTTAGTGCTAGGTTTAGATTCCTGTCTCTTTGTCTTTTGTGTATTTATTATAAGTTTTTTCTTTGTGGTTACTGTAGGTTCACATATACATCCTATGTATATAACAATCTCTTTTAAGTTGAAAGTAACTTAATTTTGAACATATTCCAAAGCTTTATTTTTTATTTTTTATTTTTTGCGGTAAACGGGCCTCTCACTGTTGTGGCCTCTCCCGTTGCGGAGCACAGGCTCCGGACGCTCAGGCTCAGCGGCCATGGCTCACGGGCCCAGCCGCTCCGCGGCATGTGGGATCTTCCCGGACTGGGGCACGAACCCGTGTCCCCTGCATCGGCAGGCGGACTCTCAACCACTGCGCCACCAGGGAAGCCCCCAAAGCTTTATATTTTTATTACCCCCCATGTTTTGTATTTTTGATGACATTTTACATTTTTATTTAATGCATCCCTTGAATAATCACTGAGTTTTTAATTTATTGCTTTTGTCTTTTACCCTTTATACTTGCTTTATAAGTGATTGATTTATTACCTTTATTATTTGTTTACCTTTTCTAATGAAATTTTTACTTTCATTTATTTTCTTATTATTAATTAGTGCCTTTCCCTTTTAGCCTAGAGAAGTCCTTTTAACATTTATTGTAGGGCTGATTTACTGGTGATGACTTCCTTTAGTTTCACTTATCTATAAAACTTAATCTCTATCAATTCTGAATGATCATCTTTCCGAGTATAAAATTCTTGATCGGCAGTTTTTTCCTTTCAGCATTTTGAATATGATAATTCCACTCTTTTCTAGCCTGTAAAGTGTCTGCTGAAATATCTGCTGATAGCTTTATGGGGTTTCCCTTGTACATAATAAGTTGCTTTTCTTTTGCTGCTTTTAAGAGTCTCTCTTTATCCTTAAGTTTTACCATTTTATTTATGTGTCTCAGTGTTTTTCTCTTTGAGTTCATCTTATTTGGAACTCTCTGGACTTCCTGGACCTGGATGTCTGTTAATATTAGGGAAGTTTTCGGCCAATATTTCTTCAAATAATTTTTCTGGTACTTTCTCTCTCTCTTCTCCTTCTGGGATCCCTGTAATACACAGGTTATTCTGCTTGATTTTGTCCCAGAAGACCCTTAAGGTTGATTCATACATAGGTGTATTTTTCTTGTATCCATGGGAGGAGTTTGAACCAGAAATTTCTCCCTTTTTATATATCCTAACTAGGTCTTTTATTCATTGTAGTATTTTACTTTATTTCAGCAGCCTAATTTGTAATGTCTAATCAAAATTGTCTTTCATTTGGTGACTAAAATACTCAACTCACCATTTCATCATTTCCAAAGACAATAACAGTTTATACACTTAATCAAGGTCAATTTGAATCCTGGAGGAAAAAACATCACTTTCTGAGTCCATAGACAAAAAAGATAGAGATAAAACACAACTTTTGATAGTTCAAATGTAGTTAAATTATTATTTGTGCTGAAATCAATTATTGTGATTTAATTTGGATTTGGATTTTTCTAAATTATTCTTTAGAGAATGACTTTTCAAGTCTATTTTTCTAGAACGTTAAACAGATGTACTTTTTAAAAAAATTAATAATACTGATCTTTATCTTCCTGGAATAATGTTCAACATCTAACCACTTGAAGTGATAAATAAACCTATCTTGTAGTATAGAAAAAACAAAAGAAACCTGCCAGCTAATAAATGAAGAGTTGGTTGACCTTTTTCAAATCTTAGTCTGAAGTCAATGATTTCTTTAAAAGGCAATCAAACATAGTTTAAAGAGAACATGGGCATAAAACTAAAATAAAAATAAATACATAAATAAACATCAGCTAATTTTGTTGCTAATAAAAATAGTTGCTTAAAATGGTATGCCTTTTCCCTTCAGTGTTTCAATATAGTAATTTTAAGGAAGGAAAATTTCTACTAAATATTATTTTAACTTTTTTTCTGTAATTGACATCAATGTGTGTATGTCACACTTATTTTTATTCTTGATTATAAATTATATAGACACGCTGAATTAAAATAGGGTTTGAAAGGCCTTGGAAAAACACTGTAACATAGAAAATTTGTCCAATGTAGGAGAATCTTTACTATATTTGATCTGATTCTTCTGTCAAATCCTGAAGATTATTTATGAGAATATAGAATTTTGAGAAGTCCTAATAGGTAAATAATCAAATGAATCACATGTAAGAATTTTTTTTAAAAGGTTCATTGGCTGGGCTTTTTCCCAAGACTTTGTATAGAATATTCAGTTAAATTTCATATGTTTTGGATTTATATAGAAAATATTTGTTTCCCGTATTTCTACTGAATGGATTTTTGCTTCTACTGATGTCATTGAATAATTTTCCAAATTGAATATTAGGTCACAAATTTAAATGATATATTTTTCTATGTCATTTCTCCAGGAAATAGATATATACACTTTAACAAATGACTTACCTCCCTGAAGAGCATTTATTTTAACAGATAAGCAAATTTGTTAAAATAAACGCTCTTCAGAAATGTTGTTCTTTAGAATATATTCAGATAAGGCATACGTGTCTTCATTATTTCTGACAATTAAAGAAGGTCTACTCAAATACCTGTTCCCCTGACCACTTTGTCACTATTTTCCCTATTGTGACACGTGAACACCTTAGCCAAAGCCCACGAAGCATTACAGACATGTACCTCTGCCCATATTTTCTAACAGGAAAAATGATCTGCCCACTGGGGAAGACATGGTCCAGTTTTAACAGATAGTTGTTCTTGTGTTCTGTTTTCGTACAAGCTCATATCAGCACTTCAAAAGGATTGACTGATGTGTCTTTCACTGAGCTTCTAACTAACCCTTCAGAATCTTCACTTCCTTAGCTCCCACATTTATGTCCAATTTAATTCCTATAAGAAACCCCTTTTCCTATAATATTTAGTGTCTCTCCTTCCCTGAATGAACTCTGACTAATATAATGATTAAGGCCATTTATTAGTTCTCTGTACTCATCTGTTCTGTTTTTAAGATACATGCTCTCAATGATGCTTGGATACATTATTAAATAATACTTAAAAGTTATTTCTAAGCATCCTTTCCAGTAAACACATCTCATATGCTGCTTAGAAATATACAAAGAAAGGAATTTGGCATTGATATTGACAAAATAATAAGTTAATTCAGATATATATTGTGCTCCATAAATACAAAAGACATAATTCCTGATATTTTAATAAAAATATATACTAGCTTTTAAGGAGAAGAAAAGTGATAAAAACACATTAAAAATTTGTCCAGATATTTGCATTTTACAATTTTTGTTTACTTACCTAAATTACAATACTTGACATCATAGCAATATAGCATTGAAAATAAAAAGGCATGAATTCTAAATTATATAGACATAGACAAGCCCCCATCCTTGTACTAAAGTTGGAACTGCTGATTTTCTACAAAATCTCTGCTCTTCACACCTCTCCATGTTTATTGATCTAAATATTTTAAAAATTTTTTACCAATATGGTGTCTTGGTTAGCACACTTATCAGTAACCAACATTTAGTGCTTTTTAAGTAACTTGCCAGAATAACTGTGCTTTTTAAAAATATATGCATTGGTAGTTGGATTAATTTTAGGTTTTGGAGCTGTGCATTTAAAGTTTAGTGCAGTACCTTGGGCAGAGGAAGATACTCAATAATTGTCCAAAATATTTTAAGTATATATTATGTCTTACTCAGATTTGAATACACCATTTATTTTAGTAGACTAATAGTCCCTTTTGTGCTTTTAATCAACTGTCCGCTGAGTTTCTACAACACGTTTCATATTGTGCGAGTTTATCTTATTTCTTTTCCTTTATGCATCAATCTATAGCTCATTATTAAATTAGACATTGGAATTTCATTCTGCAGTTTATTCAGATATCATACTAAAACCAGACATTGTGGAAAAGACAGATGGATTATTTAATTAGTTCATGCTGTTTAATTCTTACAGAAGTCTAGTAAAAAATACTACAAACTGAAATAATCTATAAATAGTCACTTGGTTTTCCCTTCCATGTAGGATGAAATCAATGAAATACAAATTTTTAACATTATGTCCTTTTAGAAAAAGTCAGTGTGTTTATAGCTGCACTCTGTATTCACACAGTAGTGACTTGTTTTGAAATTTTTGTTAATGAATATTTTTGATAGGTTACCTTTATTTTTCTTTATCATTTTGTTTCAAGAGTTGGCAATGTGCGGACCTATTTTGGTCATTGTCTGTTTTTTATTTTTTTTTCTCTTTTTTTGTGGTACGCGGGCCTCTCACTGTTGGGGCCTCTCCCGTTGCGGAGCACAGACTCCGGATGCGCAGGCTCAGCAGCCATGGCTCACAGGCCTAGCTGCTCCGCAGCATGTGGGATCTTCCTGGACTGGGGCACAAACCCATGTCCCCTGCATCGGCAGGTGGACTCTCAAACACTGTGTCACCAGGGAAGCCCAGGTCATTGTCTGTTTTGTCCCTAGTCTCTGTAAACTTGAATTTTTTTGCATTAAAAATAGTAGTATGATTATGATATTGTTCCAGTTAACGTATACATTTTTCTTAAAAATATATACAAAGCTTTTATGAGGTAACAATTTCCTATTCTTATAACATGAAAAAGTACTTTATTAGCCTGGCTGATTACACTCCAGTAATGAGCCATGTCCCCATCCTGCCTTGGGTCTTTCACTTACATTTCAGTATATTCTGCAGAATTTCAACTTCCAGTATATGTAATTTTGTTCCTGAGAGCTTTTTCCAGAACTAAAGATGGTTACTCTACTCTAGCATCTTGCAAGTCTGAAAATAATTAGAACAACCCCAGGAGCAGCCATCATCCACAGATTCTGGTCGATCAATGTATAACTATGCCAGCTCTTGCTCCTTGGTGGGATTATTCTGAGTTCTGTGTTAATGCCATTTCACAGAATTTCACAGCAGGATTAAGCTTTGGGCTCTCGCTGTGGTAGTTACCGTAACACAGGTTTTATTAATGGCGTCCATTCGCTACCAGTGTTCTGTGCATGGCACAAACACATTCACAGGAATACTTCTGGGAGAACCCTAACTAAGCCAGAACCTGTATGCACACTTCCTGTTTACTCTTCTCTTTCCAGATCCCTTTAATTTGTTAAACTGTACTCGTATTTCAGCATCAGCTCAAACAAAAATTTACAAGGAAATTCTTCTCTGAGTCTAATTTATGCAAGTTCCAACGTTACTCGTTCTCATAGAATCTTTTTTTTTCATGTTTAAAAATTCTTTTTCGTTATGGTTTATTATTAAATATAATTCCCTGTGCTATACAGTAGGACCCTGTTTTGTATCCATTCTATATAAATTAGTTTGCATCTGCTAATCCAAAACTCCCAATCCATCTCTCCCCACCCCCCTCCTCCTTGGCAACCATAAGTCTGTTCTCTATGTCTGTGAGTCTGCTTCTGTTTCATGGATAAGTTCCTTTATGTCATATTTTAGATTCCACAGATAAATGATATCATATGATATTTGTCTTTCTCTTTCTGACTTACTTCACTTAGTATGATAATCTCCAGGTCCACCCATGTTGCTTTCCTGCTAGGCTTTTCTGACTCAGTCTCTCATGACAAAAGTAGTTATCATTCTTGTCCACTGATCATTCCCAATTCCTGACTTTTGTTTCTCTCAGTCTTCCTGTGCATTGGCAAAACTTCTCATGACAAGAACTTATATGTTTCTAGGCCTGTGCTCTCTCTAGTGACCTCTCTACCCAGAATTCCTTGGGAACCATTCATTTATTCCTTCTCCTACTCAATCTCTGGGAGTCCAAATTAATCCCAGTGCAGATTTTATCTTGCTTCTGAGGGCCTCTTTAGCTTTCTTGGGTTATGAGTCAGACACCACCATTTTGTCTTCCCACTGACAGAAAACTCATTTAATGCTTCCCAGCTGGTCCTGTATAATCTGTCATTCAGCTTGAGATGAAGTTGATTAAGTCTTTCTTCCCTGATAGGGAGGGGAGAAAGGATTGAGGTTCATAGCACAGAAATACATTTCTCTAAAGAATTTTCCTCCCAACATTTGTTTTAACCTTTTTATATTCTTAAAGTAAATGAGACGATTAAAGATTCATTGAGCCTATTTTTAAGGACATTCTTTGAACATGTACATTTATAGCTGGCAGTTGAGTTTGAAATTACATATATGTTTTTAGTTGGCAACTATGTATACATAAATTTTGTTATTTTAAATATAACAGATATAGAAAATATTACTTTTATTAAAATTTATTTTCTATGACTTGTCTAGTCTATCTCAAAACTTGATATCAGCATTTTATTTATAACCTAAAAATATTTGTTAAACATTTAGGGATATTCATTCTGTAATCACATTGAATTTTTTTTAGAATATGTAATAAAATAATTTAGGAATTACTGAAGATTTACATTTCCAATTTTGTATGTAAATGTAGACATTTGTTAAATTTTATTTTGACCTTCCTCTCATAATCTAATTTATTTTCATTGAGAGTATTTGATATTTCATTCCTAGTCTCATAATTGTTATCTCATGCATAATTAAGGAAAACACATTTTTTATATTTCTAATGTTTCATGGATGAAGGTGATGTTCATTATATGGCTTTCAGTGAACACAATTAGATAAGTAATTTTGAGAATTTAATCCATTTCAATTGGGAAATAATAGTTCAGAAATTACAGAAAGGTGTTGGAAAACAATCTTGTTCTTCTTCAGGTTGATTTTCATTGGACAAATCTTTGAACAGATTACAGAATCTCAAGCACAGAAACTCAATTTCATGGCTTTGCCAGGCATACTTACTCTGAAGATATTCCCAATATTTATCTTATTCATGAGAAATCTTGTTAAAATCAGACTTTTACATCTATCTGCCTGCTTTTCATTTACTTTGATAGTCCCACTGGAATTGTAAACACATAATGTTAAAAAAAAAAGTCATCATCATGCTCTTTAATATGGGCTGCACTTTCCTCTTTCACTAAATACATCATCACTCTTCAGATACCTAAACAAGAAATTAGTTGTGATTCTTGTAGATATTTTCTCTTACACCTATGAAATTTAGTAAGTTAACATAAGATTGGATTCTATTTTTAATATATTTCTCGGTAACTTTATTTGCTCTAGTATTATACTATAGAAATAATCCCTTTATTCTTTTTTCCATATCCGGACTTGCCACCCTAGACTTCATTTACCTTATATCACAGAACCTTATAAAATGCAAATATGAACATATCAGTGCCCCCATTAAAACCATCCAGATTACCTTCTAAGGAGATTTTCTCCCTCTAGTTATATCCCCCTAAAACCCATTATTTACATTGCAATTAAATTGATATTTGTAGTCTGCAAATCTGATATTATACTTTCCTTGCTTACAATACAATTGTAGAATTCTCTTGTAGAATTGTTTTAAATTTAGTTCTTCTAGATTACTGAAATATCTGAGAGAGAGTTTTTCCTGGTAAAACCATCACTTAATGATAGCAACATAAGTTGCAAGAGCCCTTCAATAAGTATTTGTTAAAATAAATTGAACTAAACCACTTGACACAGAAAGGAATAATCATTGATGACCTTCAGCATTTTATTTATTAAGGCTGCTATTATTTACAAGAAAATTGCAAATTATTCTTTATGTTATTGCTAGTAATAATAACCACAGTTCTTTATCATAGGTTGCAAGTAATATTGTATGTTTAATGATATGTATAAATAGATATCTCTACATTGAGAAAATTGAAATACCGTCCGTGGATATATTTACCACTCTAAGCCTCAAGTAACCAGCTTTTTTTATGCTTATTCCCAGATTTGTTTAGGCTAAACGAAGAAGTCCAGAACTATTCTGGAATCTCCATATAGATGATCTCTAGATAAGGCACGTCATAGATTGTTCCAAACTTATCATTCCACAGAAATCTTCTCCTTCTGCTGAGTTTTTTAATTTATGAAACAGAATATTACCCACCCTGTTACCCAAACCAGAAGTCTAAGTATAATCTTAACTAGATTACTAAAACAACCCTCTAACTGAATTTTCTTCCTTTAATCATATCCTCCTAAAACTCATTACTGCAGTTAAATTGTTTTTTGTATTCTACAAATCTGGTACTATAATTTCCTTGCTTATGATAAATCAGTTATTGATCACATGAGTACATAATAGTCCAATTGCTAGACAGTAGGTTATTTTATGGCATCAGACTAACTTACAATCAAAGTCTAGATCCTGCACTTGTGTGATTTTGGAAAAGATTACTCACCATCCATCGTCCAGTTTGCTCATCTCTGAAATGGGGTAAGAATACAGTGTAATTAAAATGTAAAGTACTTAGCACAGTGGGTCATAAAAATAAATATTAGGGAAAAGTTAGTAGTCTGTATGGTAGTGGCATGTGTTATAGTATTATTTTATTTTTATTTATTTATTATTATTATTATTTTTTGCAGTACACGGGCCTCTCACTGCTGTGGCCTCTCCCGTTGCGGGGCACAGGCTCCGGACACGCAGGCTCAACAGCCATGGCTCACGGGCCCAGCCGCTCCGCGGCATGTGGGATCTTCCCGGACTGGGACACGAACCCGTGTCCCTTGCATCGGCAGGCGGACTCTCAACCACTGCGCCACCAGGGAAGCCCTATAGTATTATTTTTAAATGGATTAGGTTAGCATCTTTTCTCTTCTGTCATCATCAAGTACATCACTTGACTATCTGCCTTTAATGAGCTTGGAACAATAATAAAGCTTTATAAACATTGTAATTTTCTATAGGCCTATTGTAAGGCATTACTCAAAAAAGTTATTGAGAGGATAAAACGAAATATTGTATGCAAAATTCTTATATAGACAATAAGATAGCCTCAACTGTGTCATGAATATGAGATTTAAAGCTAGACCTTGGTTTTTTGAAATTGTTGCTTGGCCCGTGAACCTTAGCTCATCTTTTTGAATTCCAGTATACTCATCAGTAAATGGGAATGGTAATATTTTCTGCTTAGTGAAATAATACATGTACTGTATCAATTACCAGGGCAATTCTTATTTTAAAATCTATACCTTCATGTTTAAAAAAAAAAACCTAGAAATAAATAAGAAAAAAATTTGCGTTGGTATTCACCAACGCAAATATATATATATATATGTATATATATCTTATATGTCCCGTAAAGTAAATCAAAGCAATTTTCTTAGGCAATAATGTTTGTTGTAAGATGAACTTTTTATAGTTAGGATATAAAGGAAAGTAGTGAGCTGTTAAAATTTAGAATAAATTAAAACTATACCTAGAAAAAACAAGCCTAATTAAAAAATATTTGTTTAAGGGACAAGTGCGTGTAAATATTCTTTTAACCATTACATTCTGGCTTTTATGAACTTTAGTTTACTTGGATAAAAGCCTTCATATTTTATAATAGGAAATCGAGCATGGTATTTTTTCCCTTGGTTTTGTATATTAAGTGTACAATAATGAGAGCATTTTTCTCTATCACATAAAGATCAGTGTAGGGCTTCCCTGGTGGCGCAGTGGTTGAGAGTCCGCCTGCCGATGCAGGGGACACGGGTTCGTGCCCCGGTCCGGGAAGATCCCATAGGCCGTGGAGCGGCTGGGCCCGTGAGCCGTGGCCGCTGAGCCTGCGCGTCTGGAGCCTGTACTCTGCAACGGGAGAGGCCACAGCAGTGAGAGGCCCGTG